>NC_135507.1:25492236-25589736 GCF_052857255.1 Amblyomma americanum | reverse complement strand
CAGCGACTATCTAATGCAGGACGCGAAACCACATGGTGCGGTCTAATACGGTCCCACAGAAAAATACAAACTGGCCAGGCGACGAAACACAACAGGCACAGCAGTGACGCTGCAGAGTCTACTACTACTACTACTACTACTACTCTCCTACTACTATTACTGCTACTACTAGTACTACTACTACTACTACTACTCGAGAACTTGACGTACAATTTTCAAAAAGACCACGCAACAACGAGCCTCAGCTCCGAACACTGGTCAAGGCACGCCTTGATGGGCAGGAACCGGAAGCCGAGCTTCCCCGGCCCTCAGGCGCGCCAAGAGGAACTTGGAAAGCGAAAAAAAAAACCAAGTGCGGCCTGCAGCCTTCTTTCTATAGACTGCCAGGAGACCAGCGGAAGCCGCGAAGGACACGCGAAGGGGCTCCGAAGCCACTTTCGCTCCAGACACGCAACGCGTATGCGGCCGCCGGCGGCGTCACTAAATGGAGGCTTCCCAGAAGTCGAGATATGAAGCGCGCAAAGGCAGCGCACATACAGGGTTTCCCGGCGTCGGCAGTTCCCTGCAATTCGCGAAGTCCATGCTTTTTCTCAGCCTATCCGGGCGTCCAGTAATAAGAATCCCGTTCACTTTTCACTGCCTCTGCACCCGTTTATTTTCTCGTCTTCTTGCTATCTTTTTCTGTTTCTTCGATTTTATTTTTTCTCTTACGGTATACTGTACTGACTTAAGCACTGTGAAATTATAAACGCTCCCCTCTACATGCTAACATTTTCTTTCGACTGGCGTATTTGACGTGCAAGATGGACGGAAGCCCTGAATGTATGGCGCCACTAATATAGAGGATATTTATTTGAAAAGGCTGAAGCTACGGGTTCTCGCGAAAAAAAAGAATAAAAATAAAGGTCTTGTCAAAACCCAGCAGATCAGGCCATCTCTGACTAAAGCAGAACACTTGAAGCCCCTGAAAACGCTAGAAACCGAGAATTGACGAAGCGGTGAGCCCCGCCGCAGTGGCTCAGTGGTTAGAGCGCTCGGCTACTGATCCGGAGTTCCCGGGCTCGAACCCGACCGCGGCGGCTGCGTTTTTATGGAGGCAAAACGCTAAGGCGTCCGTGTGCTGTGCGATGTTAGTGCACGTTAAAGATCCCCAGGCGGTCGAAATGATTCCGCAGCCCTCCACTACGGCACCTCTTTCTTCCTTTCTTCTTTCACTCCCTCCTTTATTTCTTCCCTTACGGCGCGGTTCAGGTGTCCAACGATATATGAGACAGATACTGCGCCATTTACTTTCCCCCAAAGCCAATCACTATTATTAAGCGGTGAGTGAAGTGACATCAGCAGCTATTTAATGTGGGCTTAACGCGATAGCCTTGTGGCTTCCATTCTGCAGAAAATCCGACATCGCCGGCGTTGTGAGCGAAAAGTTAGAAGCAACCTAGATAGGCGACATATAGGTCACGTGACCTTGTGGCGTTATCACAACCTGCCCATCGGATTGTGAGCAAACTGCCCACCGTAGCAGGCGGCAGTTAAATTAACGATTAACGAACAACCTGTGTCACGCAAGGCCCTCCGATGGGAGCACCAGCCATCGCAGGGCACTGGCATATCGCTTGACCGCTCAACCACTACGCAAGGAATGATATGAGGACTCCCAGAGATCTATGAATGCAAAGTAAAGAATGACCTTATGCATATATGGGAACTAACCCGTTACGCTATCAATATTTTCTTTCTACCTGCATTCACGACATGCATTGCTCGTCAGCTTTGCATGCATAAAGGACGCTTGCCCATGCGACATTCCCTATGGGGACAAACTTTGCCTTCCCCTGCCTGATCCAAATGCTGCTCCTTTGCCGTGACTCCGCCTATATTGCTTCCACAGTTCTGATATGGGCGAAAATAGAGGGAGGTGGGGATAAAGGGAAGACTTATAAGGCTGGTTTAACTCGAGTTTGCGTCGTATGTTTCTTTTCACCTCTGCCTCCTTTACTCGGTTCCCTGATTTCCCCTTTCGAGCTTTTGTTTCCCCAACACTCTTTCCCCAACTTTCCCTAATTTTTATTTTCATGCCTGCCCTTTCTTTTCATAATTTCCTTTAATGCCTTGAATGACCGCTTAGATAGACGCTTTCCCAACTTTCCCTAATTTTTATTTTCATTTGTGCCCTTTATTCTCATAATTTCCTTCACGACCTTGGATGACCGCTTGGATGACCGCGCAAGCTCCTCGAAAGGAGCAAATTCCTTCTGGAAATCGTGCCCCGCGAACCGAAATGCGGCGCGACGGCTGGTTGGGCGCGAAGCTTGAAGGCTTCTCCCGTTTCACGAGCGTGTCCCTCGCGGGACAAATCTCCTTTCCAGCACGCTTTGTAGGTTTGTTATATAGGCGGCCGGAAAGGAAGGAGGATCGCTTCCCGTGGTTCCAGCTACGGTTCGCGTGAGGCAGTTAGTTTCTCTTTTATTTCGCTTTCGAGTGATCCCGATAATTGGTGAAGTTCTTCCCGTCGGCATTCGCCTTTTTTTCCTACCACACACAAAACCCATACGTACGTTCACAGCAGGGCTTTTGCGTAAGTACCGTGCATATTCCACTAAACAATTAATTCTAGTAAATCTCGTCCGTGTCCTGCACGCTTCGTTAGGGGTTCACGAGGAAAGAAATAAGGGGAAAAATTTCTTCGATGTTCGTGTATCACCATAGGATCATAAAAGAAACTGTGGGCACTTTTGGCTAACAACCCTATAAGGTTGTAAGCCAGATGAGCCCACCCTTAAAGTTTTCTGCTCGTTCTAATCAGCGGCAATTGCTAGTTAATTGGTATGGTACTTTGAAAGATCCCCTGTAGTCAACGGTTCAGGTCATGTATTCGCTATATGCTTCAGGCAAACGATGCGTACGAACTATAGAGGTAGATCTGCCGCAAAAAATCTTGGGCCCCGGAATGGCTTTCGATCATTTGTGGAAGCCAAAAAATGAAAGAAATTCATATAATGGTTACGTGCCCGTGATGTGAATGTTCACAGCTAGCTGGAGCGGCGGTATGAAAGAATTTAGAAAGCGGGTATTTGTTTGGTTGGTGGTGGCGGTAGCGCGGGGAGGCAGTGGCTCTCATGGTGGTTCTTCACTCTGCCTTGGCACCTTATAGCGACGTCATAAGTGACGTCACTGAGTGCTGCCTAATAAGCATGGGCGGCGGTCTGTGCTCATGGTGAGTGCTGATTGAAAAAAATTAATGTGAATTAGCTCAGCTAATCCAGGATATACAAATCAAAATATGTCGGCGTTCACTGTGTTCATTGGCGTTGGTGTTGACAATGTTCTAGACGGCGATGGCTTTGAGGAAAGGAAGGGCGCATAACTGGCTCCCTGTATATGCGGATGCCTCATTCGTCCTTTGATATAATGTGGCAGTGGCGAGAGAGAGATGTGGCCTGAATGCATTAGCGCTGACAGCGCTGTGGCTGACATACGGCACTGCAGCAATAGCTAAGCCGCAGCGTTCATTTGGTGATCAATCTCTCGCGATCAACCTCTAACTGCATGCCACCTCCCAGGGTGGCAGGGTGGGCGCGATGCCTATCCAGTGTGCGGAACGCAATCAAAGCAGGTTTTTACAGCTGGACACCAACGCCACGTACATGAAAGCGATATTGAGGTCTCCACTGATCCACGGAGCCGGTTGTGCGCCTTTCCTTTCGTGAAAATGAACGGTCTTTGCAAAATTGTCAATGCCAATGAACTCTATGAACTCCGTCGGCTCACTTGTTTTGTTCGGTCTTTCTGTAAAGGAAATGGCACAGTAACCGTCGCACATATCTCGGTGGACACCCGAACCGCGCCGTAAACGAAGGGATAAAGTAGGGAGGGGAAAGAAGAAACAGAAGACTGATATTGAAAGTTGGATTTTGAGGAAAGGCGCGGCGCTGCGCAGCGGCGGAAAACCAGTGGCTCGGTGCTACTAGTGGCGCAAGCGCAGTAGTGACTAGGGAGCGATAGAGAGAGAGAGAGAAATATCCGCGGAGAGGCGCGCGTTGTGACGTCATGTGCCTCCTCGGGACAGCGCCCCGGCGAAATCGCAAGTTCCCAGCCAGTAAAAGACCCGCCGCGGTGGCTCAGTAGTGAGAGCGCTCGGCTACCGATTCGGAGTTCCCGGGTTCGAACCCTAACACGGCGGCTGCGCTTTGATGGAGGCAAGACGATAAGGCGCCTGTGTGCTGTGCGATGTCAGTGCACGTTTAAGATCCCCAGGTGGTCTAAATAATTCCGGAGGCCTCCACTACGGCACCCTCTTCCGTTCTTTCAATCCCTCATTTATCCCTTCCCTGACGGTGCGGTTCAGGTGTCCAACGATATATGAGACAGACACTGCGCCATTTCCTTTCCCCAAAAACCATTTATTATTATTAGTCGCTTTAAAATGAAAATTGGCTGTTGGGGAAAGGAAATGACGCATTATCTTCCTCACATTTCGGCGGACACCTGAACCGCGCCGTAAGGGAAGGGGATAAAGGAGGGACCGAGAGAAAATAGGACGAAAGAGGTGCCGTCGTGGAGGGTTCCAGAATAATTTCGACCATCTGGGGATCTTTAACCTGCACTGACATCGGACAGCACACTGGCGCATTTGCGTTTAATAATAATAATTGTTTTTTTGGGGGAAAGGAAATGGCGCAGTATCTGTCTCATATATCTTTGGACGCCTGAACCGCGCCGTAAGGGAAGGGATAAAGGAGGGAGTGAAAGAAGAAAGGAAGAATAGGTGGTGTAGTGGAGGGCTCCGGAATAATTTCGACCACCTGGGGATCTTTAACGTGCACTGACAGCGCCTTAGCGTTTTTCCTCCATAAAAATGCAGACGCCGCGGTCGGGTTCGAACTCAGGAACTCCGGATCAGTAACATTTGCGTTTCGCCTTCATCGAAACGCGGCCGCCGCGGTCGTGTTCGGACCCGGGGTAAGTGCAGATGCCAACGACAAAATTGAAATAAAAATTGGTTTTGGGGAAAAGGAAATGGCGCAGTATCTTCCTCACATACCGGCGGACACCTGAACCGCGCAGTAAGGGGAAGGGATAAAGGAGAGAGTGAAAGAAGAAAGGAAAAAAAGAGGTGCCGTAGTGGAGGGCTCCGGAATAATTTCGACCACCTGGGAATCTTAAACGTGCACTGACATCGCACAGCACACGGGCGCCTCAGCGTTTCGCCTCCATTGAAACGTGGCCTCCGCGGTCGGGTTCGAACCCAACGCCATAAAGCCGTGAGAACGCTAGTAGCGGCTAACGCCATAAAAAGACGCAGTAAATTTGTTAATGACCACTGTAGATATTCGTGGTAATGACGATGTCGGTACTGAAAAGGTTTCAACAATGATTCTTTTCCCCTCGCCCCCCGTTACCCCAAAGCAGCCTCTTTCTCTCTTACGTTCTTTCCTACTTCCTTTCTTTTCCTTGTTTTCTTTCGGTCTTTCTTTCTTTCCTTCCTTCTTTCTTTCGCACTACTACTTTGTTGCTGTTCCTTCCTTCCCCTTTGTTTTTCCTTTCTTCCCAGTTTCTTCTTTTTGTTCCCGTAGTTTGCGAAAAGGCTGCCCTCAAGGAAATGGCTCGACAGAAGGGAACCGGGCCAGGAAGCGTTAAGAAACTGAGCGCCCTTCCTCCATCATCTGTCCGTATCGCGTGGCAACTGCATGCGTAAAATAAGTCGCCCTCCGTCGACGCATAGCGATGATCACTGGCCTAAGTGCAAGCCCCTCGCTACGTACGCCCGCACTCGATCCTGCGCACTCGACGTAGTTTTACGCGGCTGTCAGATTCACGGCGGTTCCGACGCAACGACCATCCCCACTACGAGGGGGGAGAATACTGTATTTACGGAACGTCGCCTAAACTCGAAAGGCAGCCGGGGCAAAGGATTCGGGGGAGCCACGAAAGAAAATACCCAGCAAAGCGAAGTACAGCATTATGAAGGACGCGGGGCACGTTGTCTGGTATTCTCTATCTCGCAAGCAAGCGCGCGCGTTCTTGGCGCGTCGCGTTTTTCGCGCGCGCTGATAGATCCGCCGCTAGCGGGAAGTGACGGGACTGCGTGTTAGAGCCAGGCGTTAGACCCGAGCCCGGCCTGACGGAGCGTATCGCAAGCGGTTCTCCGGCTGACACGCTTCGCGCGAACAAAAACGCGTGCAGTGCTGGGGAAACTGTATACAAAGCTGGCGTTTCCGAATTCAAACGAATATGGCGACATTCAAGACAAGGGTGACCTCCGATTGGACAGTTCCGCGGTGTCCAATCACGAGTGGCGATGACGGGACAACGAGGCTGCCGCTGTCTAGTCACCAATCCTTCTCCCGAGGGAAGAAATTTCGCGGTTCGCTGGCTGTCCCGCTCGCTACAGCTTCTGCTGTGATGCACGCGGTCTCGTTGTGTATAGGCTTCGCCTGTCCCCGGACTAGGCCTCTAACACCAGGCTCCTATCCCTCCTCTTGACAATCGCGCGGGGGGAGGTGCCGCTTCGAGTTAAAGGGAGGGAACGCCTCGGGAGAAAGGCACGTGGAGACGTAGAAAGAAAGACATACAAAAAAATAAATCAGAGCCCCCCCCCTCCCGCAGGCGGCGTTCTTGGGCGACGGCGTGCCTCACAGCGAAACAATTTGCGACGTCAGTGGAGAAGTTGCAGCTTCGTGGATCGCGCGAAAAGCAAAGGGGGTGGAGGAGGATTGCCGGGAGACAGCCCCGGTTCTCGAGCGACGAGTTCTCTCTCTCCGTTTTTGGCGTTACACTAGAAGACCCGCTTTCCCATACGCCTCGCGGAACGGCTGGCGCACCGATTGCGGGACGACCCTGAGGCTCATGCTACAGCTGCTATGTCGACGCTAGTCCAACGTAATCGATCACTTGCTTTGGGCGGTAAAGACTAGAAAGTGAAAAAAAAAATAGAGTGACAGAAAGAAAGAGAGAGAGAACAGAGATTTGTTCAGTAAACAGAGTAGATGCCACGTGGGATCCGTACTTAGGAGCATTAAGCGCTTTTGAATGCTGTGCCTTTCTGTGACTCGTGCTATGAATGGTTGCGCTTAATACTCCACACCATGGCTGAAAACCAACTCGAACACCTATCCATCCTTCTGAGCAATTAACAGGTGAAGTAGGTGACGGGCAGTGGCATCGAGCGCCTCTAAGGCGACTACACCTCCTCTGGCGCGCGCGCGCGCACGCACGCACGCACGCATACACGCACGCACGCGCACATTACACACACACACACACACACACACACACACACACACACACACACACACACACACACACACACACACACACACACACACACACACACACACACACACACACACACGCGCGCACACGCACACACACACACACACACACACACACACGCGCGCGCGCACACGCACACACACACACATATATATATATATATATATATATATATATATATATATATATGTGTGTGTGTGTGTATATGTGTGTGTATGAGTCTCGAAGATATCCGTCGTTGGAAGAACGGGGAAAAAAACACAATATCGTAAAAGATTCGAAGAAAAATCTTTCCTTCTTCTTCGATCTCAGCTCTTCCAGCCTATCGATCAAACCACCGTTTCCAAGGCTTGGAGCTCGAAAGCCCGAGGCCCTTAGGGTCGCTGAGTTTCCTGCACGGTTTTCCCTCGTAACCTTTCTGGCAACGAATCTTTGCGTGTCTTGTAAGCTGACAAGTCAGCCCGATTACCTGCGCGCCACTTTTTTTCTGTCGCAAGTTACGAGGGTCGTTCGGGGTTCGAATCAGCCTTCTCACGTTCCGTAATGCCTGCAAAGACATAGTCACCTGACTGTTGTGTTTTTTTTTTCAGAGTGCCAACATAGCATTTGTCACTTGTTTGATTAGCCTGCGATGCCGAGAAAGTTTCGACGGCAACTGTTCCCAGTGAGGGAGTATGTGGGTCATCCTCGCTGTCATGAAAAATTGCCTGAAAATTGAGTTTAGAAGGTTCTCATCATCGATGATGCTGCAATGCTGCCCATCAGCATAAGACAGCGGAATGGACTATACAAGATCACCAGCCGCCAACCTCTGCTGAAACAGTGCGCACTTATGGGGCACAGTGAAAAAGCCTGAGCCGACATCACCTCCCAATGCGACCAGAACTCTTGAATGATAGCTCAACAAAACATTCAGGTGGGCTAGATAATTATTCATGATTTCAAGGCTATGGTAAACAGAACTGACAAAGCTAAAACAGAGACCCAAGAAGGGCACCGGACGGGCGCTATCGTAGAGACCGTTTTATTTGCGCGTCAGGGCAGCAACATTATTAGAGATAAAGACCGGGCATGCGCAGTAAGAACGGCCGCAGTCAAAGCCCTGTCACACGAACCGCTCCAGAAACATTCCGGACCTGCCCGTATGACAGTGCGCGCCTGCGAGAATTCCTTTGCGCATATGCCCTGTTATTTCTCGATATTTTCTGGACTGGTCCACAAATAAAGCGAGATGAAAATAGTCGCTTGTCCTGCGCCCTTCAAAAGCCAGTATATTTGTATTGTCAATGCGCTTAATCACTTTTGCAGCGACACGTGTTACTTCCACAATTCATGTGGTCTCGTCGTCGGTGTCAGCAGAGAGGATAAAAGTGTGAGCGAAGGTGCGGGGAAAGAAGGAACAGGTGGCTTTCTCTTCACCACTACTGCGTGTAACGCACCCAGCTCCGCGCCCGGCGGGTGCTATTGAAAGCAGACCTAGCTGCTGCTGCTGCTGCACAAGTGTTACGACATGCTCAAGGAAATGAAAGAAATGTGCGAGCCTGTCCTGACCCCACATTTCGGGCAACTCTAAATGCCAATAGACGTAGGCGTGAGGACCACGCACTGCGTGCCGCCGATGCTAAGCCAAGGTAGCTCTAGCGTCAAGACCCCACAGTACGTGACGGCGATGCTGAGGCAAGGTAGTTCTAGCGTAAGGACCCCAAAGTGGGTGATGCCGATGATGACGCAAGGTAGTTTCAGCGTTAATACCCCACAATGCGTGCCGCCAATTGTAAGGCAAGGCAGCGCCAGCGTCAAGACCCCACAGTACGTGAGGGCGATGCTGAGGCAAGGTTGTTTCAGCGTCAAGACACCACAATGCATACCGCCGATGCTAAGGCAAGGCAATTCCAGCGCCGAGACCCTGTATTACGTGAAGCCGATGCTGAAGCAGGCAGTTCCAGCGTCATGACCCCGCACTGAGTGCCGCCGAAGCTGAAGCAGGCAGTTCCAGCATCATGACACCACACTGAGAGGCGCCGATGCTAAGGCAAGGCAGTTCCAGCGTCATCACCCCCACACTGAGTGCCGCCGATGATAAGTCAAGGCAGCTCCAGCGTCAAGGCTCCACAGTAGGTGACGAAGATGCTAAGGCAAGGCAGTTTCAGCGCAAGGAGCCATAAGTGCGTGAAGCCCATGCTAAGGCAAGGTAGTTTCAGCGTCGAGCCCCGCACTGGGCGCCGCTGATGCTAAGGCATGGCAGCTCCAGCGTCAAGACCCCACAGTACGTGACGAAGATACTGAGGCAAAGCAGTTCCAGCGTCAAGACCCCCACAATGCGTGCCGCCGATGCCAAGGCAAGGCAGCTTCTTTCTGTTTATAGCGTACAGGATGTTGTCTACGCGGTGTAGACAGCCCCTTAGCGTATGGGTTCGCTCTGGGACATCGAAGACAAGTGGAAACTGCCATCATTTCGCACTTTATTTTCAAGGTACATAGCCGAATACATGCGGAGCAAGCTAAATTGGCGGAGATGAAAGATGGCAGCCTTACGTCTTCTTGTGGACCAGTCTGACGACACTTTGCTCACTTGCATTTCAAGTGCGACGGTCCCTTCTTTCGGAATTCGAGAAATGAAAACACAGATGAAGGAATGACGGAGAACGGTTGACTACGAAGCGCGTTTTGCGAACATGGCTTCGACAAGCAAACGATGTCTAATCCAGTCTTATATTCTACCACTGCTCTTCAAAACAACCGGCTGTTTATGAACCAGTTTAAGATAAGGGTACCAGGAGAAGTGGATGTCATGGAACATCGCGCTGAACCACTGCGTCCGTAGTACGAGAGTATGGGAGAATGAAGTCTTCATGGTTAGGATGACTTCGTCAGACAAAGTGAAATGCAGAGCAGCAGGAGCCAACGCGAAACGGGAGCAAAACGAAGGCGAGCGCGACAAGTAAAATAAAAAACGAAAACAGCGTCTGTCGCTATGTGGCTGCCCTCAAACTAAGAATCTTCCCTCCATCCCTCTGTACCCTTCCTTCTCTTTGCTGCTTTGATTGCTCCTCGCAGCTAAATGAGCTTAAAAGGAGGCTCTCTCTACTCCGGTCGTTATCGGCCCACGCGCGCACGGCTGGCTTCGCACACAAAGACCTCCTCCCCCATCCTCTGGCAGCGCCTCCAGACACCAACAACCGAGAGAGGGAGAGAGAATGACAGCCGCATTCTTTCCTCGCCCCCCCCCCCCCCCCCCCCCCCGGTCGTCAATCGGCGAGCCGCCTTTCATGCCCAGGTCAGCCCTCGCCACCTCCAACGTCAGGATGACGTCGGTGACGCGGCGGAACGGAGCGCAATTAACGTCCGCCAGGTTCGTCGTCGGCGTCGTCTTCGTCTTCTCGGCAAACACTGTTCCTGCTTTTTCTAGCCGCTGAGCTCGGCGAGCACTCCAAGCGAGGGGCATGCAGGACAAGACGGAGGGTGTACGGTATCCGCAATAGGCAGAGAAAGAAGGAGGGGGGTGGTGGTGCTCAGCTTGTTTGTTTCCCGTTCGAGTAGCGCCGAACGGAGGGAGAGGAGGTTGTTTACTCTCTGCGGCCAGAGATCTGGAGGCTTGTCGCGAAACACCACGGCAAAGAGCGGAGACAAGATGAAGAATTAGGAGAGAGACGTGACTGCGACGGTGCGACAGATGGCCGGTCTTTATACGAGAAGACCACGTTCGTTCTGTCGTCCCGAGATTCGGCTAACGTGTCGCGGATTGTGCCAAAAGAAAGGCAGATAGGGAGAAACAAAAATAAACGAGCATTCTGAAGAGGAACGACTGAGGTTGCTTCGGTAGAGGTGTTTGTCTAGGAGTGGAGTCCGTTTGGTCGACAGTTAGAAGGGCAAAAGCGCGGGCTGGCCCGGTTCCTTAATAATAATAATAATAATAATAATAATAATAATAATAATAATAATAATAATAATAATAATAATTGGTTTTTGGGGAAAGGAAACAGCACAGTATCTGTCTCCTATATCGTTGGACACCTGAACCGCGCCGTAAGGGAAGGGATAAAGGAGGGAGTGAAAGAAAAAACCCATAGTAATAATAATATTAATAATAATAATTGTTTTGGGGGAAAGGAAATGGCGCAGTATTGTCTCATATATCGTTGGACACCTGAACCGCGCCGTAAGGGAAGGGATAAAGGAGGGAGGAGTGAAAGACGAAAGGAAGAAGACGTGCCGTAGTGGAGGGCCCCGGAATAATTTCGACCACCTGGGGATCTTTAACGTGCACTGACATCGCACAGCACACACAGTAATAAAACAGAGTTGGAGGCGAGGAGAGACATAGAACTAGACAGACAAGGAGCTGAATTGCAACACGATGGCGAAGGCTGAAAAAAATTAAAACCGGTTTTGAGGAAAGGAGAGGGCGATGACTCGCTTCTTGGTGGACATCGCGCCGTGGAAGAAGGGATATAAAGGATGGAGTAAAAGAAGCAAGACAGAAAGAGGCGCCGTTGTGGGGGACTCCGGAAAAATTAAAGGATGGGGAGGAGAGTTTCTAGAATGACACGAGCAATGACCCAAATTAGCTGAACGTTGAGCCACGACGGCGAGGGTAATCTAAAAACTGGTATGGTTATCACTAACGGCTTAATAATAATAATAATAATTGGTTTTTGGTGGAAAGGAAATGGCGCAGTATCTGTCTCATGTATCGTTGGACACCTGAACCGCGCCGCAAGGGAAGGGATAAAGGAGGGAGTGAAAGAAGAAAGTAAGGAAGAGGTGCCGTAGTGGAGGGCTCCGGAATAATTTCGACCACCTGGGGATCTTTAACGTGCACTGACATCGCACAGCACACGGGCGCCTTAGCGTTTTTCCTGCATAAAAACGCAGCCGCCGCGGTCGGGTTCGAAACCGGGAACTCCGGATCAGTAGTCGAGCGCCCTAACCACTGAGCCACCGCGGTGGGGCTAACGGCTTGCTACCAATCTCTAATTGCAGTCAGGTACCTATCGGAGATAGAAGTTATAACTAGATGAATCTAGTTAATCATTTTACTACTAAACATGATTCACCTGTTTTTTTTTTACATCCACTTACACTGGTGTGCCGAAAAAGCTTCTTTTTACCTAAAAAAACTATTCCTAGAAATTAGTGCCCCGCTTCCCTGAAACACCTCTAGATTGTGATTGAACCGTCGATAGAAATTTTTCGGAGGTAGGGTACTGATTCTAGTGTGCTCCATCCCTTCGCCGAACACATGCTGGATGTGCCGGACCTGTTGTGAATGACCACGACAGTCGGCTGAGTGGAGACCCTAGCTGGATGAGATGAAGACTGGATATTTAGCTTAGGTTTAGGTTTATGGGGGTTTAACGTCCCAAGGCGACTCAGGCTGCGAGGGACGCCGTAGTGAAGCGCTCCGGAAATTTCGGCCACCTGGGGTTCTTTGACGTGCACTGTCATCGCACAGCACACGGGCCCCTAGAATTTCGCCTCCAACGAAATTCTACCGCCGCGGCCGGGATCGAGCCCGCGTCCTTTCGGGCCAGCAGCCGAGCGCCCATAACCACTCAGCCACCGCGGCGGCTGAATATTAGTATATGCTATACTATCTGGCGACACTCGTTGCTTGCGGTGAATTTTTTAGCAATCTGTTGTTCCTTCGAGAGACAGGGCTCATTAACGTCCAGTGAACAACTTGTTGCGTATGTGGTGTGGCTAACCGTATCTTGCCATACTTCATCGTCTTCATACAGCGCAGTCTATTAAGGGAAACATCTACGCCGTATATCGTTGGCAAAAAGAAAACCACAATAGGAGAATCTCTCCAGTACACACTTCGGAAAGCACCTGTAATTTAAAGGGGAACAGCGGATCTGGCGCCGCTAGGGATGTGTACAGGAGGTATGCTAGCTGGGTCAGAGGGGTGACGATAGAGGCGAAATTCAACATGAAGCCGCGAAAGTACGAGCAGAGGACAGCGAAGCTATAACGAGTTGCTTCAGTGAGGTTGGCTTCGGAAATTCGGCAACTGCACGAAGTTTGGCGGGGGTCCAGAAGAACATGGTTATAGTGTTTGGCCAACCACATGATGCCTAGGCGTTTCCTTGACATACAAGACCAGATGATAACGATGCAATATGACGATTTTGATGGAGACGACATGCCAACACTCCCGTGCGCTGCACGACGTCAGATCACTTCAAAGAACGCCAGACCGTGGAAGTTAATTCGGAGCCTTCCACTACACCCGCCGCGGTGGCTCAGTGGTTAGGGCACTCGACTACTGATCCGGAGTTCCCGGGTTCGAACCCGACCGCGGCGGCTGCGTTTTTATGGAGGCAAAACACTAAGGCGCCCGTGTGCTGTGCGATGCCAGTGCACGTTAAAGATCCCCAGGTGGGTCGAAATTATTCCGGATCACTCCACTACGGCACCGCTCTCTTCCTTTCTTCTTTCACTCCTTCCCTTATCCCTCCCCTTACGGCGCGGTTCAGGTGTCCAACGATATATGAGACAGATACTGCGCCATTTCCATTCACCAAAAACCAATTATTATAATTATTATTAGCCCTTCACTACGCCGTTCCTCGCAGCCCATATGTCTTTCGAAATGCTACACCTTATACATCCCACCTAGCTTACAGGGGCCCCGGCAACAACTTTCGTTGACGGCAAAGTGTCTCTGTTTCCGAGGCTTTGTCTTCATCTGATCACAGGCGCAACTACATTCCATGGATGCACAGTCGCGCTGGTAACGCACGTTGCAGGTGTTTTGGCCGAGGTATACACACGTGACCGCGGGGGTTCGGCAGGCGTTCACCTCATATCTGTGTTTCTTTATTTTTGCACTCAGAACATTATTTTCGTTCATTCCTGAACCCATTGCGCACACAGAGCGCCGACAACCAAGTTGCGCACAAACGGTATGCGTGCACTACAAAATCCTACGCACTCGAAATGTGCTGCCGACATGTTTCTCTCAGTGCGCGAGTGTCGCTTCGTGCTTAATAAGTCGTTAGGGGCTTTTAGCATAGATGAGATGTGCTTATATGAACGTATGCTGGATTATCGGATGCTTGCAAGCGCCAGCGCGCGCCAAGTGCACGTCCACGTGAGGTCAATGCGCTATCGTGGCATCTTGAAAAAAAAACCAGTCACAAAAGACAAGGAACAAGAGAAGGAGTGTTCACGCCACAACGACTGGACTATCAACTTGATAGACTTGATAGTCCGGTCGTTTTGGAGTGTACACTCCTCTTGTCCCTTGTCTTTTGTGACTGTCTTTTTTTTTCAAGTTACTAGGTACCAACTGGCCCGCATTTCCACCATTCTATCGTGGCAGTCATCTGGCAATCCGATATATACGTTTTCACTGTACGAAAAATTTCTCACAGAGAGTTTTAGCAAAGCGGAGACGTACTCACTAGAATTATTCCGCCTTACCGGGTCCTTAATGCTCGGCTAGGTGGGGCGTGCAATTAGCACTGCGCGCGCCGCAGCAAGAATCCAATAATCGGGTATGCGTCAACATGAGCCCGTCTCCGCTATGCTAAAACTCTCTTTTAAGCGGCCACAAAATCACGGAAAACGATGAACATGGGAAAGGTACCCCTACTGCTGCGCGTCGCAAAGTAGCTCACCACTCCAAAGGCTTTACAGTTGCTAAAAAACAATCCATAAGCGCCAGCTTCATCGCCAGCAGCACCTGAAGGTGAAAGGCCTTTGTTTTTAGAGGATTTTCTCCTACAAGCCCCCTGCAGGTCAATAACTTTTCCTTTCGCAATCTCTTTCATTTGCATTTGCCAATGACCTCCGTGCAAACCCGTGCCCAGAGCCGGAGGCCGCAGAATTTCCAGCGAATTTATGCAACATTTCATCATAACATAGGACGCCCTTTACTATGCATGCAAAAGTTTTCCTTCACCTGTGAAAGCCCCCCCCCCCCCCCCACCTCAGCAACACCGCCTTGAGAAAGAAGTATTGAACAAAGGAAGCCGCGCAGGACGCTATTTTTTTTTTTTTGTAATCCATGGACTACTCTATGTGCAAGAAATATGCGTTACGTCACCATCAACAGCGCTTTCCGCCCGTATAAACTCACCCCTGGTACACGACCTCAGTGAACATCCACGCTAGTGATTTACGGTGTATTCTAATCGGCCATCCGGAGCAGCTCTCCGAATCTGCGAAGGAGCAAGCTGTTGTCGCGATCCAATCAGAACGCCGGATTTAAATTAAAATCATCGACTGAAAGACGCTCTTCGGTTTCGTGGAGAACGACTTGCTCCGGACGGCCGATTGGAATATGCTATTAATTGGAATATGCTATATATAGCGATGCCAAGCGGTCTCCGCGGAACAAAGAATAAGAAGCAACTACAGATCTCGCCTCCGCCAACACTGCACGCAATTAGCTGGGCCGAGAGCCAACTGGTTTTTGGCCTTCTGCCCAAAGTGGGGGGCCCCCGCTTTAAAACATTCATGCCTACTCAGCAGCTGAAAGAGTATATTCGCACCCGCGTCTTATTTACAAGGACGGTGCGGCAGAGGCGGCCGAAACTCGTTTACGCCTCGAAAAAAAAAATGCAGCTTGAGAACCACGCCGCTGCAAAGCTCAGAGCGCTGGCACGTGCGTAATCTGCAACGGAGGACTTTTTTCCGTCTCTCTCTCTCTCTCTCTCTCTTCTCTCTCTCTCTCTCTCTCTCTTCTCATCTCTCTCTCTCTCTCTCTCTCTCTCTCTCTCTCTCTCTCTTTCTCTCTCTCTTCGCTCTCTCTCTCTCTCTCTCTCTCTCTCTCTCTCTCTCCTTCTCCCTTGCTTCTTTCCTTTCTCTTTATTTTCTTTCTCTCTCCCTTCCATCCTTTCTTTCTCTCTCTCCCTTTCTTCCTTCTATCCTTCTTTTCTTCCTTTCTTTCGTTCTTTCTCCCTCTCTTCCTCCCTCCTTTCGCTCTTTCTTTCTTTTTTCCTTTTGTTCTTTCTTTCTTCCTTCCTTCAATAACACTTCTGTTGGGCCTAGTTGGTGCATGGTGATACAGATGAACGATGTGCGCGAAACACAGTCCTTCTGTTTCTCCCGTGTATGTGGTTCGTCGAATGTTTTGCTACTGATCCGGAGTTCCCGGGTTCGAACCCGACCCGCGGCGGCTGCGTTTTTATGGAGGAAAAACGCTAAGGCGCCCGTGTGCTGTGCGATGTCAGTGCACGTTAAATATCCCCAGGTGGTCGAAATTATTCGGAGCCCCTCCACTACGGCACCTATTCCTTTCTTCTTTCAGTCCCTCTTTTATCCATTCCCTTACGGCGCGGTTCAGGTGTCCAACGATATATGAGACAGATACTGCGTCATTTCCTTTCCCCAAAAAACCAATTATTATTAATGTTTTGCGCACATCGTTCATTGTATCTTCCTTCCTTCCTTCCTTCCTTCCTTCCTTCCTTCCTTCCTTCCTTCCTTATTTCTTTCCTACCTTATTTCCTTTCTACCTATCTTCCTTCCTTCCATTCTTTTTCTCTCTTCCGCCCTTCCTTAATCCCTTCTTTTCTTTCCCTCTTTCTCTCCATTTCTTCCCCCCTCTTCCTTCCTTCCATTCTTTCCATCTTATCTCTTTATTTCTGTGTTTTTTTCCCTTTCTTTCTCTCCTCCTTTATTTATGTCTTCAATACTTCCTTTTTCTGTTTCCCACCATATCTCTCTCTTACGCCTTTCCTTTCTCGATTCTTTCACACACACTTCACGCACACACCTCCGGCCTGCGGCAAAAGGTCAAGTGCGTCTAGCACCCTCGACCTTTGCCCTTTGGCGGACCCGTGCACCGAGGGAAGAGCCCTGTCCAAGGGCCTCCGCTTACGTAACCGCGCTCGCAGCTACGGCTCCCTTCTCTTCGGGGATTCGATCGGGAGCTTCGCTCTCGCGTCGCTGGCGCGCATCTGACACGGCGATTAGCCATCGGGCCGCATGAACCGCCCGCGAGTCCGTGAGAGCGATGAACTGACGCGTGTTCCACAGCGAGAGCGTGTTGCGTGACTACATCTCCACCAGGACCTTCGCTTACAAATTGAGCGGCATATGAACTCCCCAGCTGAAGCGCTTGAAGGATACTCTTTTCATTAGCGAAAAGGGGGAGGGGAGAGGGCGTGGGAGGGGGGGAGGGGGGTGATTGGGTGGCAGGCTGGGATCTTTACTTCCCGAGCAAATATTTAAGGAGTACCGGTTGCAACATGCGGGTAACTCCACCAGCACCTATAATTAGCTTGATATCAGTTTTTTTTTTTGGATCGCGGACTTGGACTTCAATAAAGGGGGCCTTAAAACACCCTTATCAAAAGTTGCAACACACGTACAGTTCGAAGGGCCAACGCCCTTCGCTAGAGGGTGTGCGCTAGGGGACAGTTTTACTTCCTTCCTTTTTACTCCTTTACTTGTTTAGAGTGCAGTGCTTCCTTTCGGCATTCCTACACTGTTGGAGGCTGCTTCTGTATCCGGGAGAGCGAAATACGCGCGATCTGTTCCGAGTGACTAGGCTTAATGCACGCAATCTTTTTTTTTTCCACACCTGATCGCGTTACCGCCGGCTTGGCAGCAAGAATATTTTATCACGACAGCCCCCCCCCCCCCCCCCCCCTCCCTTTCGCACATGCCGTCACCACCATGCACGCCATCTAGAAGGGACCACCAGTACTAAGTTGACGCATGCCGGTCAAACCCGGCAGCTAGCATTTTGATTATTTCACTCTAAAAGCTTCAACCATATCCCTGCCTCTGTCGGTCGCACAGTAACTGATTTTTTAAAAATGATTCCTCATTAAAGGGACGATTCGGGGCAAATTACGATAGCCTCCATCGACTGATAGTCGCCCTCTAATGACAAATGTCGTAACTGCACAGAAAAAAAGAGCTTTCATAAGCGATGAAAGTTCAGAAATTGAGATACACGTGTCGTCACCAGCCGCCGCTGTAACAAGCAAGCTGCTATGCGTCAAGATAGCTTTTTTTATTTTTCGCGAATCCCCGAGGCTAGCTGACACACCCGCCGTTACTTCACAACACGCTAAACACAAATACTCGTATATAGGAGTAAAGAGGGAGTGAGTTAAGCTTACTCCAGTTTTAAGCTTTCTGTTTACAGTGAACGGTGATGTGTCGACATTAAGGCGTCATTGTAAGCGGAAATGCCGACCGCCGTCTGTCAGCAATCATTGGCAGGTGGTGATCTGTTCACCGGGCTACGAACGAAGTATACCACCACGGAAGACCTCAGATATTACGAACTTCGGTGTGTTAATCTCGGATATAACGAACCTAGTATGCCACTTCGGATATTGCGACCCCTCAGGCGTTAACCTCGGATATAATGAATTTAACCTCGGATATAATGAATCTTAGTACCTCACCCCCGGAAAAAACGATCTTTAGTGCATTAATCTCGGGTATACTGAACCTAAGCATGCTATCTCGGATATAACGAACGTTTGGCTGCTGACACATTCAAAGGATCCACCGATGAACTTCTAACAGTTCTTTTTTATTTATTTAATGGGCTGAATTCGCCCTGCTGTCACCTTGACGTGCACTGCCGTACCCCCCCCCCCCCCTTTTTTTGTTCTTTTTTTCGTTATTGCCACTCCTTTCTAGAACGCTTCCGGCCTGATAACGAATATATAAACAAATAAAATGCTTAAGTAACTTAATTAATCCGAATAGAAATAATGCGGCCTGCGGAACCACTTCAGTACCGCGGAGATCCAGGGGGACCCTCAAAAGCCGGGATCTCTCCTTGACCGTAAATCCCTGCCGGTGTTCACAGGAATTACCTTTTGCGCAGCACCTGATGCGATTAGCTGCACTGTCGCCAATGTCCAACGTACCGGCTGCTGTCCAGTACAGCGGCTCAACGGTTAGCCCACGACTCTGCCATTCATTCCGATCAATCACCGTCGCCACAGCGCATCGTGAAAAAGCGGCTCGGCCGGAACGCCCGCCTTCCCCCAATCAGGAGCAGCTTAAGCCGGCACCATGTTCCTTCGTGACGAGCTTCTCCTTCAGCCCCCCCCCCCCCCCCCCACTCCTCCTTTCCCTTTATGTCGCGCTAAGACGGCTCACAAAAGGGAGGGAGCCGCTAACAGCGTTCAGCGCGAGCAGCCTTCAATTACCGCTCGGGCCTCGCGCGGGCTAACGAGCGTGGCAATTCATTAACACCTTTCATTAAGCTGCCCATGTGTTTCGTCCCCTTCTCCGCAGCAGCACCGGGCCCGCGGCGAGCCGGAAGGCCTCAGCACAATGGGCACGACACAAGAGAGCGGTCGGCGGGGGCGCTAAATCGGGCCGCTTTCCCGCCAGTGTACACGCGAGATGCAGGCGAGCGTCGCTGAAATATAGGCGGCTCGTGTTGCCGGATCCGAGCCACACGATGGCCATCCTGACGGTCATAAACTGTCATTCACTCACTCACTGTTAGTCACCTCACTCACATCCTCTCCACACACACACATTCACACTCACTGACTTACTTGCTCACTTGATCATTCGCTCATTAACTCACTCCTCAAACACTCTTTCAGTAATTAATTAATTACGACACTCCACTCGCACAACTCTGACACTCGCTCGCACTCAAATAACTCCTTCATTAACTCGTGTGTTTTCTCACTCACCCAACTACGAGACTCCCTATAACCTTATCACTAATTCACTACCTCGATCGCGCCCAATTACAGACTCCCTTTCACTCTATCACTTCTTCACTATCTCACTCACTTTCTCACTCGGCCAATTAGAATGCTTCGTAAAAGCCTACTACTCATTCACTAACTCGCTCTAATTCTCACTTGAACAATTACAAGACTCCCTCTCACTATCACTCCTTCCAACTCGATCACTGCCTCATTCGCACAATTAAAGGACCCCCTTCACTCTAACACTCGCTCTCTACCTCGTTCACTTTCTCACCAGGACATTTGCAACCCCCCCCCCCCCCTCACTCTATCACTCCTTCGCTAATTCGATCACTCCCTCATCTCTAACAATTAATTGCAAGACTGCCTTGGACCCCATGACTCGTTCACTAACTCCCCCTCTCTCTCTCTCTTTCTCACACAATTACAAGACTCCCTCTCACTCTATCACTCCTTCACTAACTCGATCACTGCATAACCCGCACAATTAATAATAATAATAATAATTGGTTTTGGGGGAAAGGAAATGGCGCAGTATCTGTCTAATATATCGCTGGACACCTGAACCGCGCCGTAAGGGAAGAGATAAAGGAGGGAGTGAAAGAAGAAAGGAAGAAGAGGTGCCGTAGTGGAGGGCTCCGGAATAATTTCGACCACCTGGGGATCTTTAACGTGCACTGACATCGCACAGCACACGGGCGCCTTAGCGTTTTTCCTCCATAAAAACGCAGCCGCCGCGGTCGGGTTCGAACCCGGAACTCCGGATCAGTAGTCGAGCGCTCTAACCACTGAGCCACCGCGGCGGGGTTAATTACAAGATATCTTTTCGCTATATCACTTCTTCACTAACTCGCACATTTTCTCAATAGCACAACTGAAACTCTTCCTTTCACTGTGTCATTTCTGAACCATCTCGCACGCACGCACGCACGTACGCCCCTCTCCGGGAAGGCATGCTCTTTCACTCCACACTAGTGTCTAGCAGGGAAACTCGATGACTGCATTGCGCATTTGCTGGTACAAAGCGCAGACGGATGAATGCAACCATGCAGCGGCAGATAGATGGCACGAAGGCAATTTCGTCATTGAGCCTCCCGTTAATCGTCTTGCACTGGGATGCAAATCTGCTGCTTGCCGCGGTGGCTCAGTGGTTAAAGAGTTCGGCTACTGATCCGGAGTTCCCGGGTTCGAAGCCGACCGCGGCGGCTGCGTTGTTATGGAGGCAAAACGCTAAGGCGCCCGTGTGCTGTGCGATATCAGTGCACGTTAAAGTTCCCTCGGTGGTCGAAATTGTTCCGGAGCCCTCCACTACGGCACCTCTTTCTCCCTTTCTCCTTTCACTGCCTCCTTTATCCCTTCCCTTACGGCGCGGTTCATGTGTCCAACGACAGATGCTGCGCCATTTCTTTTTCCCCAAAAGCACTTATTAATAACTATTATCACGCTGGGCGACAGAGTAACAGATAAGCCCGTGCAGGTTAGGTACGTTCGCAGGCCCTTGCCACTGCCTGCCAGCGGCCTTTAAAAGCCACATGAAGAGAGCAAGGCGATTGCGGGTAGGCGGCCGGCTTACCCAAAAATTCTACTCTGCCCGGGACGATACGCATCCTTTCCGGGCATTGATTAAATGGATCTTGAGGCCAGGAGAATGTTGTTGGCGTTTTTTTTTTCGCCAGTTGTCTTTCGTCACGCGAATAAACCTCGTTACTTTTTTATCAAAATGAACGTCTAACTGTTTGGCCGCCCAATAGTTGTCCGAAACTGGCGCACCGCTGGATCAATGGCGCGCAGGTATTTAAAACACACGGCCTCGGATAGGACACGGGGCGTTCTGTTGCTCAAGAAAACTGCTATCGGTGTTTTGTTTTTTTTCCCTCATCGCACGGCCATTGGAGAGCGGGAGCGGGAGAGAGAGAAAAACAAACACGCGTGTGTTTTTCTGATTGGAAACGGCATGGTCGAAGAACCCCCCCCCCCCCCCCCCTTTCTTCCCTAATATCGAGCGTGCGACGGTCGTCGAAGGCAATGGAGCGCCTTCGAGCGTGGGCCTTGACCCGGGCGCGGTCGTGAAGGGAGTCATCTTCTATGTCTTCGGCAACCCCGGCCAGGCGAGGGACCATCGATCTTCCACCGCTCTCCCCCTTTCTATCTCTCTCTCTCTTCTTTTCTCCGGAGTTTTTTCGCTCACAAGGTGTACCCTCTTTACCATCCACATACCGCTATACAACGCCGCAGCGCTGGCAGTACCTCTCTCTCTCTCTCTCTCCACCACCACCTCATCTCCTTCTTCTCCACTTCATTCCTTCCGGTGGTGCCGTTTCTCAGCAGACTGGGAGGCGTCTAGCCCGACGCGCAAAATAAGAAGGAGAGGAGGCAGAGGAAGTGGGGGGGGGGGGGGGGGGGCGGATGAGGGAGTGATCCCGAGACGAGATCCCCGATAATGCTCCTACTCCGGATCGGGAGTGGTCCGGAATTCGAACCGGAAATTTGCGCTTCCGAACGGGACCCGTAATATGCATCGACTGCGGCAAGAAGAGGGAGCTGGAGAAGCCCGCTGAGGAAGCAAAAAATAAAGTTAGGGGTATAAAGCGAGTCCGCAGAGACACCGGCGGAAGAGACATTTCAGCAGCTGGTTTCTGATTCGTCTTTCTGGGCGTTCTTCAGTACCTTTTAGTGCGCCACCGAAGCACTTAGAGAGCCCGGTATATGCATAGTTCGCGAACTGTTAGTTTTCTAGTTGTACGCACTGTTTTTCGCATTGACAGCGCCAGCTGTTAAAGAGAAGGTTCCCGGGCAAAACGTATTTGTCGTTGTCGTCGTCGTCGTAGCAGTAGTATTGAAAAAGCGTTCGTGAAGGAGGCAGGCGGGGATCCCGTGCGGGCTGCATTTTTCTGTGCGTCCTGTCGTGATCATTATCGCGTGTAATGTAAGCACAGTAATGTAAGCACCGTTCAATCTTTAATTCTTTTAATTTGCAGTTGCTTGTTTAAAAAGTCATGCACGATACACCACTTATCTCCCTCTCTCATCTTCGCTGCCACGTAGATCCATTCCTGGGATGCTATGCAGCCCCATGTAACTTACACACTCAGCGGCTATAGCTTGAAACTTATTTATTCCCTACTTGAAAGCTACCTTGAAATCACGCTCATCTAAGTACAAAAAAAAGCTGTCCGGATCGGGGGCATTATCTAAGATGAATTCACGCGCAAAAGGCAGCACTGAAACGTAGCGGAACGTACACTGCACCTTCCCTGCTTCCCGGAAACTAGATCGGACACCCTCCGCGCGGTGGCTCAGTGGTTAGCGCGCTCGGCTACTGATCCGGAGTTCCCGGGTTCGAACCCGACCGCGGCGGCTGCGTTTTTATGGAGGCAAAACGCCAAGGCGCCCGTGTGCTGTGCGATGCCAGTGCACGTTAAAGATCCCCAGGTTGTCGAAATTATTCAGGAGCCCTCCACTACGGCACCTATTCCTTCCTTTCTTCTTTCACTCCCTCCTTTATCCCTTCCCTTATGGCGCGGTTCAGGTGTCCAACGATATATGAGACAGATACTACGCCGTTTCCTTTCTTCAAAACCCAGTTATTGTTATTATAGAGTCAATGGACGACTGCATGTCCGAAGTTCGCTTTCGCAACGACAGATGTCGCTGCTATGACGCATCAAGAGGACAACGCGTTGACCCTCGCGCTATTGCGTCAGTGTTACGTGTATTACCGTCTGCCTCTTGGTTGCTTTTTCTTGCCTGCGAACTTGAGGCGTGTCTTCCTGCACGACCACAACCCAACGTCTTCCGACCGCGATGCAACGTTCCGCGAGAACTTCACTGAGGTCGCGAGCACCATCATGACTCTTCGCACCTAGCCGCATCTACCCGCACCAAACGTGATGACAGGAACCGCTCCAATGCAGAGCAGCCAGTCGTAGCGCCTTACTTTATAATCCCTTTAGCTCCTCGTCTGCCATTCAAGCGTTATTAACCAAATCCGCGATTAGAACAAATAGATACGGGTTCTCTGTACAGCCGATTAGAGCAGTTTGCTAGAGTGCGAACTCCGTGGTGGACAATCTCGTTAGTTATGACGCTGGGTCTTCTCATAAGGAACCTCTGTAAATATCTGGTGCCGCGCGCATTGAAAAAAAAATGGCGGTGGTTTAGCTCTGGTTAAACCTGGAGTGAAGCGATAGCTACAGCTGGCTGAGTGGAACTTGGTCACGTGACGAACCACGTGATCAGCCACGGCGCCGCGCCGCCGGCAGCTGCTCCGCACCACGTGACCAACCACGTGACAGCGTGGTGGGCAGCGCCGCCACGCTGAAGGCTCGAAATGCTACCGTAATGTAGCTATCGCTACAAAAGCTTTCGTTACTTACGAACGCCGCGTTTGAGTGCTGGCCAATCGCGGCCGCCCAGTCGTCGTTGAAAATGAGCGAGACTAACTAAAGGTAAATCCTTCGAAGCTCGCTCCAGGCTTTGTATCACCTAAGGCTGCGCTCTGAGAAACAAATCGGGCGAAAGACAACAGACAGAGAATAAACCATCATTCTAACTTAACGCACAAAGGAATAAGTGTAATATAGCATGCCCTGAGAGTATTTATACGAAAGGAAAGTCTTTTTTATTTCAATATGGAGATTAAAGAAGCCGATATATTTTTCCTTTGTAGATGTAAGGACACGCTTAGGCGAATGATTAATAAAATTACTTCCTCATTTGAATTTCGACCCGCCGCGGTGGCTCAGTGGTTAGGGCGCTCGACTACTGATCCGGAGTTCCCGGGTTCGAACCCGACCGCGGCGGCTGCGTTTTTATGGAGGAAAAACGCTAAGGCGCCCGTGTGCTGTGCGATGTCAGTGCACGTTAAAGATCCCCAGGTGGTCGAAATTATTCCAGAGCCCTCCACTACGGCACCTCTTCTTCCTTTCTTCTTTCACTCCCTCCTTTATCCCTTCCCTTACGGCGCGGTTCAGGTGTCCAGCGATATATGAGACAGATACTGCGCCATTTCCTTTCCCCAAAAACCAATTATTATTATTTATTATTATTTGAATTTCACTTCAGACGTGGGTTTTCCCAATACAAAGGGACTGACTCAGAACGTGCAATACCAGTTCTCGCCTGAATACAATATGGCTGCACAAACGAAACAGGGACACGGAAAAAGAAACGGGGAAAATATACAAAGCGAAAAGTTCCAGCATTTATACGAAGACTATCATCCCGCATATGATAGCGATGTTAGCTTTCATTCAATACAACGAATGTTGAGAGCAATTTAATATATGTTAGGTAATTAACCAATAAGTATTTACCAATGTCTTACAATTAGAATAGCAATAGGTAGAATACCAAAAGGTTACAAAAGCTGCTGAGCACTGCTTCTGAGGTTTGGTTATCTGGGCAGCCGTGGATATCTTGTTCGGGTATTTCAAATAATAATAATAATAATAATAATAATAATAATAATAATAATAATAATAATAATAATAATAATAATTGGTTTTTGGGGAAAGGAAATGGCGCAGTATCTGTCTCATATATCGTTGGACACCCGAACCGCGCCGTAAGGGAAGGGATAAAGGCGGGAGTGAAAGAAGAAAGGAAGAGGAGGTGCCGTAGTGGAGGGCTCCGGAATAATTTCGACCAATTTTATTGAGGAAAAAGGCAACAAAATCTTAAATCTTGAAAGTGCACCCGAATAATACATCCAGCAGACCAGGTAACTGAACTTGCACAGGCGGTTCTCCATAGGTAGTATGCTATTTTTATCTAAAATCTCTAATCAATAAATACGGACGTCATGACTGCGGCAATATGTAGCGTGAAATACACCAACGTCTGGCGCATAAGTTGAACTTAATGACGTCTTTCGTTGCAAAATCCTCTCGCAGAGCAGATTGGCAAGCTGATGTTCACGCCCAATGCCGTTGCGAAACCACATAGACGATCACACACAAGGCCGCGGTAACGACGCGTGTCCTGGAATTATTTATGAAACACCTTCGTGGCTCCTAAGGTGCAGAAATCGCACGAATAGCAATCATGGCTCTGTCAGCTTCGCAATACCACGCAGACCGGCGTATTCTGTCATCAACGATAGCATATGGGGCGTGAAAAACTTAGCTGGTCCGGGCCAAGGGTCTAAACTGCGGCGAAAGGTTAGGCCATAGGCTACGCGGGTTTCATCGCGGCCACAGCGTTGCCAGTGTGAAAAAAAAAAAAACATCATAGAGGCCACGCGAATCTGAGCGGCGACCGGTGAGGGTTAGGGATGTGGGTGGGCGGGGGGGGGGGGCACGGAGCGGATAATCCGACTGTTGTCAGGAGCAAGGCTTCACCGCGAATGGGCGCCCCCTTAATTATTACCGATTTGGGACCGCGCGAAACTTCCGGTCCTTACCTCTTGCGCTCCCATCCCCTAGCTCGTCCTACTTTCCCGCCCGGGTCTAACCTAATCAGCGCTCGGTGACGTCACGCTCGATAAGTGGCGCAGTGGCGCTGACGTCAGACTCCCGTTCCCGCCCCACTAGTAAGCAGATCAGAATTATCTGGGCCGGAGCCCGCTTTCCGTTTCTCCATTCTTTTTTGTCAAACCCCCTTGACAGAAGTTCGCAGCTTAAATGCCATTCGCGGCGTCTTCTTCTTTCGCCCCCACCACTAGCGCTTCCGGGAGAGTTATATTCCGCGGCTTAATTTTGTATTCTACGAACGAACACCTACGCATAGCAGATTCGCAGGTTTAGCGCTGTAGCTTGGGAGCCCTGTTTACAGCCAGAGTTTAACCCTAGGCGTGCATTAGAACGTTGTACGTACGACCTTTGGCCACCAAGCCTGAAATGTGGGACTTACGTCACGATTCGAAAGATGCTAGTCCTGAAGCTGATACGAGACGTCAGCAAAGGTGCTTAGCGAGGTACACTCTAAACACGAATACGCCTATACCGGAGTAAAAAAGGGAGTAAACTGTCCTCTAGCGCGCTCCTTTTCATAAAGGGGAGTGCACTATGGGACAGCTTACTCCCTTTTTAATCCTTTCTCTTTAGTAGTAAGGACCCTCTGAAATGTCTCACGTGCAGAGCAAGAGAAATACACAGCGAGAGAAGCCCCGCTGCATGTCATACAGAACAGTGGCACTATAGTAGCCCTGTTTGGCCTGACCTGTGCGCTTTGATTTAGATCACGCAATTACGAGGTGAAGGCCAACGGCTCCAACTCTGCGGACCACTCATCCACGCCCGCACAGCGTCCCAGCTTCGCTGCTTCTGTTTGTCCTCAAAACGGTGCAGCGCGGCCGCCAAACAATGCCGCAGCCAAGCGAGACAGCCGTCGAGGAAAGGGTAGAAAGGGGGGGGGGGAGAGAGAGAGAGAGAACTGCGCGAGAACAGAAACACTCCGTCTTGACAGTAGGGAACGTCGCGTACCCACCGCCCAGGCAGCAGCAGCCGCAACAACAACGGCACCACCAGCGCAGCTCTCCGGCCTTTCTGCTGTCTGCTGCCGCTGACTGGCGTCATCCGCTACAACCCGTGCGCGTCGCCGCTTTATCAGTCCCTTCCTTGCCACCCCCCCCCCCATCCCCCACCTCTCAGCATCCTTCTCCCCACCGACAGACAGAAAACGGCACAGCTGTTGTGGCACTGGGCCTCGACAGCGCCGCCTACTCCTTCTGTCCCGCCGTTTGCGGACGCATTCGGTTGCGGGGTCAGAAAAGCGGAAAGGCGGTCTATTTTTAGCCCAGCGTGGTATGCGACGCGTTACGTATAGAACCTACTGTGGGTGTATATATAAACACACACATAAGTACACATCGCCCCAAATATATGAGAGGCGCGCCATAGTAGAACGGAATGCTATATTACGTACTGGATTAATATCGCGCGAGAGACTTTTTGCGAACCGCGAGCTCGCTCCGCCGTCTAACTCGACGTCGAGGCTTTATTGCCTCGGCGTTCCGAGTGCTCTATATTTACGGAGTGGGGAAGGACCCCGGGCGCGGGTTCCTGTGCCGAGCTCCGCCCGCCCACTCGCTTACCTAGTGTGTGTGCGTTCTATGCGAGCTTTTTTTTTTCGAAAATATTTATAATTTGTTTTTTTGCTATTAATAATTTCGTCGTAACCTACGTGACGCTGAGTTTTGATGAAAGTTAGACTACAGACTTAGCACGCTTGCGCCGTTGGCAGCGGAAAGTGGTCGGCAGGCTCCTGTTGTTTAACATGCGACTGCCACTAGCTGGTCATGTGGCTTGTTTCAGGCGCCACATTTGACAACGATTTCTTTTTTTTTTTGCAAAGTTTCCGAGCGGTCTCTTTTTTTTTTATTGCTCTCATTCTCTCTTCTTGCCTGTTTTATATGAAAAAGCACCGTTGCGAATACCCGTGCGGTCTTACAGAGGTCCATTTTTGAAGAACAAACATCATGAGGCACCCACGATGACCACCACCAGCACCACGACCACCACAAGTTGAGTACCCTGCTTGACGAAGGCCTCTTCTGTGCTAGCCGTAACCACGTTATTCCGGCATGTTTCTTATACATGCCAATCCACCTCGACCTTGGACGCGATCCTGATTATTTTACTTTGCTGTATTAGCGACAATCCTCAAAATGCGCCGTATATGAAGCCAGCGCCCACCAACCCTTCAGAAGTTCCACCCAGTACCCACCCAGCTACACCCTCAGCTCACCTCCAC
This sequence comes from Amblyomma americanum, assembly GCF_052857255.1. Taxonomy (NCBI): domain Eukaryota; kingdom Metazoa; phylum Arthropoda; class Arachnida; order Ixodida; family Ixodidae; genus Amblyomma; species Amblyomma americanum. Next base: position 25,561,108 of record NC_135507.1, on the reverse strand, counting down.
CCGTCAGGTGTCCAAGCAGAAGCGGGACGAAAAGGCTGCGGCGAAATCAAATTCAAGACGCAATGAAAAGGCGATCAATGTAAACAAGCGAAATTCAATACAACAAATACTGCTCACGCAGATCTGTCGGACCGCATCGTATGACCGCCCGCCAGATATTTGTCTCCTAATATTTTCTTACGAATCCGCTTTGAAACTCTATTATACCGCCGGCCATTAGTGCTAAGGTAAACAGGTGTTGCCAGTGCCATACATCCATTTCTTCTTCTGAGTTTCAGGTAAAACGTTGTTTCTTCGACGGCAGCTTAGGTCGCGCATAGCAACGGCTGTAAAAAAGGCAGAGCAAAAAAAAAAATTCCATGCGATTTGTTCTTTATCTCTGGCTCAGTGGTTAGGGCACTCGACTACTGATCCGGAGTTCCCGGGTTCGAACCCGACCGCGGCGGCTGCGTTTTTATGGAGGAAAAACGCTAAGGCGCCCGTGTGCTGTGCGATGTCAGTGCACGTTAAAGATCCCCAGGTGGTCGGAATTATTCCGGAGCCCTCCACTACGGCATCTATTCTTCCTTTCTTCTTTCACTCCCTCCTTTATCCCTTCCCTTACGGCGCGGTTCAGGTGTCCAAAGATATATGAGACAGATACTGCGCCATTTCCTTTCCCCAAAAAACCAATTATTATTATTATCTATTTCCACCCACAGCGGCCCTGTGCATTCCTCTTCGAAATGTGTCTCAATCAATCAATCAATCAATCGCCGTTGAATTTTTCTGTACAAACGGAACTGGTTGAGGAATGAAAGTGACCTTCTTGTACCCGAGTTAAGTATCACGCAAGGCCTTAGCAAGCTTCTGATTTCTGCTCGAGCAAAATTTCGCGGTCTTTTCAAGCGCTCGAGGGTTTGCTCGAACTCCTACGCTACTGTATGCGTAGCTTACAGGATGATACAAACTGAAGACAGCTGTATTCATGTTCGCGGCGGTCTCGTAAGATTCTCTCGAAAGCAGCACCTGCTGTCTCAATCTGCAGATGCACCGTGTATTTCGTGTCTGTCGATAAAGGCATTGTTAAAAGTTGGCATCATCGGTTTGCGCTTTTCGAACTGTGAATGACATAAGGCCCCACTGTGGCATGTATAGTTTAATTTTTGCGCGACGTTTCTGTGCAGCATTTGCCGGGTTGTTACCTCAAACACCATTTGCGAAGCTATAGGCATATTTAAACGTTCATATAAACACCACCGCAGGAAACGAGCGCTTTACCTGCGATTTGTCGAAAGCAATTAAACGTTTTTACAGTTTGCCTGCCGGGATCGAGTTCGCGGGTTCGATTCCACCCGGCATTTCCAGGGAGGCGAAATGCGAAAGCGCCCTGTAAAACTGAGATTTATGCGGACATTAAGGATGCCAAGGTGATCCAAAACAAATTCAGAGGAAGGATGGAGTGAAAGAAGAAAGGTAGAGGTGCCGTAGTGGAGGGCTCCGGAATAATTTCGACCACCTGGGGATCTTTAACGTGCGATGTCAGTGCACGTTAAAGATCCCCAGGTGGTCGAAATTACTCCGGAGCCCTCCACTACGGCACATCTTCTTCCTTTCTCCTTTCACTCCCTCCTTCATCCCTTCACTTACGGCGCGGTTCAGGTGTCCAAAGATATATGAGGCAGATACTGCGCCATTTCCTTTCCCCAAAAACCAATTATTATTATTATTATTATTATTATTATTATTATTATTATTATTATTATTATTATTATTATTATTATTATTATTATTATTCCTAAATACGCGACACGTACGCCTCGTAGCACAAAGCGTCGGATTGGAGAGTTTTAAGCTATAGCGATCAGTCAAACGGTTCACCGCATACGTTTGAAACACGAGGAAATGAAACGAAGGTCCCGAAGAAGCTCGGGTTAAAGTACGCACGTGGCAGAGATTGATTCGAGCGAGGGAATCAACGGCGGTGTCCCCTTTCAAATATTTCTTTAGCCAGTCCATAGACTGTCACAGACAAAAGCAAATTAAGGCGGTTATAGGCTTTGTATGTATATAGTGTATAGACAGTCTACAAAGAAAAATTAAGGCTCGTATAGACTTTAGACTATAGACAGTCTAGAGAACGTCTATAGACAAGGAAATTAAGGCGGGTATAGGCTTTTGTCCATAGATAGTCTATAGGTCATCTGTAGAGAAGAAAAGCAATGCTGTTAGAGACGTTAATCTATAGATATTCTATAGACTGTTTACAGACAAAAGGAAATTAAGGCGGCTATAGACTAGTCTATAAACGGTCTACAGATTATCTACAAAGAAAAATTGGGGCTGTTAGAGACTTGAGTTCATAAACAGTCTATAGACTGTCTACAGACAGAAGGAAATTAAGGCGGCTATAGAGTTTAGTCTATAAACGGTCTATAGACCATCTACAAAGAAAAATTAGGGCTGTTAGAGACTGTAGTTCATAAATAGTCTATAGACTGTCTATAGAGAGAAGTAAATTAAGGCGGTTATAGAGTTTAGTCTGTAGATAGTGTGTAGACTGTCTAGCGACAAAATGAGAAGTCTAAAGGATTGCTATAGAGTCTATAAAGAGTCTATAGAATGTCTACAGGCCATTTTTATAAGGGTCTGGAGGTCTCGGCACGTACGCGCGTCCCTGGGCTAATGCGGCCTCGGCCCGAGTGGTCGCGTATCCGCGACACGAGGCCTGGGCCCGGGCAAGCAGCGGCTTGCGCAACGCATAAGCTAATGGTGCCCCGGGAGCGGTGGCGGCGGCCACAAGTTGTGGTTGCTGCTTCTGCCCTATTCTTGGAGCGCGGCCGCCCACCGCTTCCAGATGGAATACGGGAAGCAGAACATCACTTTGTTTCTCGGGCCGGCTGTTGGCAGACCTCCGAGACGACGCACTCAGCGCCTCGCGATTAAAAACACCGCGAGCAGGCCGTGCTTATTTTGTTCGTTTTTATTTTTTTTCGGAAAAATTACTGCATTTCCTCCTTGCCCTGCCCCGCCGCGGTGGCTCAGTGGTTAGGGCGCTCGGCTACTGATCCGGAGTTGCCGGGTTCGAACCCGACCGCGGCGGCTGCGTTTTTATGGAAGAAAAACGCTAAGGCGCCCGTGTGCTGTGCGATGTCAGTGCACGTTAAAGATCCCCAGGTGGTCGAAATTATTCCGGAGCCCTCCACTACGGCACCCCTTCCTTCCTTTCTTCTTTCACTCCCTCCTTTATCCCTTCCCTTACGGCGCGGTTCAGGTGTCCAACGATGTATGAGGCAGATACTGCGCCATTTCCTTTCCCCCAAAACCTATTATTATTATTATTATTATTATTATTATTATTATTATTATTATTATTATTATTATTATTATTATTATTATTATTATTATTATTATTATTATTATTATTATTAACGCCATCTACAGGCGGCACCCGGGACCGAGGTAGCCAATGGGAGCCCTTTATTATCTGCAGGCATGTCGCTTGACTCGTTTCAATGTTTCGTGCTTTAGATGGCGTTACGATGCAGTTTTCCGTTGCCCCGGCTCCCGCTACGTGGAGTATATGTACCACTTTTGTCCCCGATAGTACATGCTGCTTAATACGGTGGAAGATTAGGACTAGTCTTTTTTTTTCGACATCACCGCGAATATCTGGTTGTTTAATGAGTAAGCATAGGCTAGCTGGGCCAGAATAAAACGCGTGCGGGTACGGGACACACAGCATGCAAAGCTCTGTGTTAGTCTCATGCGCTTATATACAGCAACCCCTCTCTCCAAAGTATCTACTCCGTTATCGAACGCTCTGTCATGTGGGCTCCTTTTACGTCATGTGTAGTTGTAAGGCGAAAGCCTTTAATGGCTCATACTCGCGGTGACCGTCCGTCCGTTACATCGCCAGCTAGGTCACGAGACCTTGTCACATGATCGCAATCTGCCAGCTGGACTGTGAGCAAACTGCCCACTGGCTTTCGCTTTGACGCATTTAAGAGATATCGAAGTGCCTCCAACGAATTTTGTTTTATGTTGACAATTTCAGGGAGCCTGCCTCGGGGCGTTGGCTCCGTGCGCTGAGGTTTTTTGAGCTCAACTTAGTGCGCCCGATTCCGGCCGCAGTGGCTTCGTTTCCGTGAAGGCACAATGCATAACCGCCGGTGCAGCAATGTTTCGGTGCACCTTACACTCTAAACACAAAAGGAGTAAAAATGATGTAAGCTGTACTCTAGCTACGGGGCCGAGGGCTCCGGATTAATTTAGGCCACAACTATTGCGTCTGTGCACTCTAAACACGAATGCGCCCATATGGAAGTAAAAAGGAAATAAGCTAGCGCAGTACTCCCTTTTATAAAAGAGAGTGCGCTAGAGGAAAACTTATTCCCTTTTTACTCTCATATGGGCGCATTCGTGTTTAGAGTGCCCAGACGCAATAGTTGTGGTCTAAATTAATCCGGAGCCCTCGGCCACTAGACAACAAACACGAATGCGCCCATGTGGGAATAATCTGTCCTCTATCGCATTCCCATTTATAAAAGGGAGTACCGCGCTAGCTTATTTCCTTTTTACTTCCATAAGGACGAACTCGTGTTTAGACTGCGCAGATGCCTAGTTGTGATCGAAATTAATCCCGAGCCCTCGGCCACTAGACAACCTTCCTCATAGCTCGCAATGTTTCCCTGGCATAAAAAAAATATCAATTTCAGCGGACGCGCACGGGTGTGGCTCCCTTGGGCTAGTGTTGCCGACGACGTACTGTTCCTGCAACACTGAACGTACTAGATGTGAAGAGCGATGTTTGAGACCATTTTTAGGGCAGTGACACTTCAAACCAATGCCGACATTGCGATGACGTCGCAAAACGTCATCGCATCGTACTAGTCCGTCATGTTTTTGCGTTACATCGACGAGACTGTCGGCAGAACATGTTCGAAGACGAATATGAGAAGGCAGGCGGTTAGCACCGCTTGTCAAACTCAGGTCATGGCTTTCAGTGTGACATAGGCGGCACACCCTTACAAAAATGGTCCATGCACACTCTATAGACTTCTAATAGACTCTATTGCCCTCCTTTAGATACATCTTTTTGTCTATTCATAGTCAATAGACTTTCTATAGACAAAAGCCTGCTAAACGTGTATAGCCAAAAATCTATAGATTGTCTATCGACTGTCTATAGGATTTGAATTGCCTATCGACTGTTCTCTAAGGTTTGTCTAAAGAAAGTCTATAGACTTTATAGACAGAAGTCTATGGACAGTCTATAGGCTGTCTAAAACCTTTTTTGTAAGGGCAGGCGCCGCTTCCAGCCGACAAGTAGGGCAAAAAAAGAGCCCGCTTTGAGGGCGTATTTCTTTTTTTAGCAAACAGGACCCGGCCAGCGCCGCCTTGGGAGACGGTCTTTAATTTCTGCGATTGCCAGGCGGGGGCCGCAGCTCACGCGGGCAGTAATGAGCTAATTAGCGAATTTCAACTAATTAGCCCGCTAATTAGCACTCCCTAAGCGACTCTTCACGTTCGACGGCGGTACAAACGTGGCTGCGGGGAAGTCCCTCGCGATTATTTTTCTTTAAACCGCAAATTTCTTTTTTTCTCGATTCGGACTATTTTCATTTACTGCTTAGGCACCCGAATGCACACATACCCGTGCCGTTGTCGACAGGGGCGCCACACCTTGACTTCAGTCGCGACGCTTGGGAAAACGATTAAAAACTGGCCCCTTAGATCAGAGGAGGACGGCTTTTCCGAAAAAACTGCTGTTACAAACGTCAACTTGCCTCTTGGTGTCTGAAAGTTCATTTTTCGAGAAGAAAGCTCTCGTAAAAGTGGTCTATAGACACTCTATAGGCTTCTTATAGACTTTATTGCTTACCTATATTTATTTCCTTTTGTCTATTCAGAGCCTACAGACCATCTATACAAAGAAATCCTAGTTAGAAGTGTATGGCCATTAATCTACAGATTTGTCAATAGACTGACTAAAGGATTTGTATTGGCTTTGGGCTATTCTCTAGGATTTGTCAATAGCCAGTTTATACACTTTATATACGAAAGTCTATGGCCAGTCTATAGACTGTCCAAAGTAATTTTGTAGGGGAGCCTAGAACACAATTAAGAGAGCGAATTTAAGGCGGATTTGCCCCCTTTTTCATAGCAGCGTCGTCTCCAAAGCCGTGACGAGTGTTCGGGCCGTCTTTGTAAGTAAAGGAGACTTAATTGGCTTTTCGAAGGGCGCCGTCCCTGTGTTTTCTTTGGCAAGTCGGCGGCTCTGGCACCGTCATATATTCTACTTCGTTTTGTATAAACCCGGTGAGGAGGCGAAAGTTAGATCGTTCTATCTTCTTTTTTCCGTATATACGCGCGCAGTGTTTATACTTTGAAAAAAAAAAAACAACCTTATAAGCGAAAAAAAAAGAAAGCAATCTGGCCTCGTATTTTTCGTCGCGCGTATCGGCATACCCCTGGTGGACGAAACGAAATCGTGCTATTTGGTTCGTCCGTTTCCACCACTCTTATCGAGTCATCGCAATCCCTGTCTTAATCCTTTCCTCCCCGCAGAGAGAGAGAGAAAAACTTTCATTACGAGCAAGCTCCGCCGCGGTGGCTCAGTGGTTAGGGCGCTCGACTACTGATCCGGAGTTCCCGGGTTCGAACCCGACCGCGGCGGCTGCGTTTTTATGGAGGAAAAACGCTAAGGCGCCCGTGTGCTGTGCGATGTCAGTGCACGTTAAAGATCCCCAGGTGGTCGAAATTATTCCGGAGCCCTCCACTACGGACCTATTTGTTCCTCTATTCTTTCACTCCCTCCTTTATCCCTTCCCTTACGGCGCGGTTCAGGTGTCCAACGATATATGAGACAGATACTGCGCCATTTCCTTTCCACCAAAAACCAATTATTGTTATTATTCATTACGAGCAAAGGACCCCATAGGGTGGAGTCCGGATGCTCTCGCTTCTTCGAACCAAGCTACCTGCTAGCAGTGCATTGTATTGTACTGTACAGTATTGTGATGCGTTGCGTTGTGTTACATTGTGTTACATTGTATTGTACTGTACTGTACTGTACTGCATCGTTAGATTCGATAGTGGAGGCACTTATGCAAACTGCATTCAAGAATGAACCGCATATACTATAGTCAGACCTAACTCAAGAAAAAAGCGGTTTTTCCTCATCAAAGGACCCCCTTCCAGCCAATGGCGTCGGCCGATTATGATGACCCTGCTAGCGAGAGTAGCATGACCATGGAAAGAATGGCGCGACAATGCACACAGGGGACTGTCCCCGACAAAGCAGGGAAGGCACTATCCTCTTTCATCTGCCACTCCGTGCCCTGACACGTTAGCAGATTCATGAGAATCGGCCGACGCCATTGGCTGGAAGGGGGTCCTCTGACGGGGAAAAGCCTGTTTTTTTCTCGACTTGCATCAGACTATAGTTCCGTTGGCTGCAACCACGTGGCGCTTGGTTCTACTAAAGCGGCCCGTTATTTACCTTTACGTACATAGGGCAAAATACATGCCCAAAACAACCGAACTGTGCGTTCCGCAGCTCCCCAAGCCGCTGCGACCAGGAAGGCAAAAAAAAAGATGAAATCCGGTGAGTTTAACTGCACGTACTTGCATCCAGACCATTCATAATCAAATGTTATCGCTAGATATCGCGTGTTCCGCCCGAAACACGCCCAGAATGTGTTCTAGAAAGAGGTGCCGTAGTGGAGGGCTCCGGAATAATTTAGATCCCCGGGTGGTCGAAGTTATTCCGGAGCCCTCCACTACGGCACCTCTTTTCTCCTTTCTTTTTTCACCGCCTCCTTTGTCCCTTCCCTTACGGCGCGGTTCAGTTGTCCAACGATATATGAGACAGATAGTGCGCCATTTTTTCCCAAAAAAACCAATTATTGTTATTATTCCTCTCCATGTGGCTCCCTGCAGTACCTGGCAGAATGTTCCTTGGAACCCAATCTTCCCCATTGGCAGTGCATCAGTTGTTTTCCCTACGTCGTGCCGCCTCAATTTCTTTCCTTCCTTTCGATTTCCGCTAGAAAATAACTAAGTACCGCTTTTAATGGCCTAGCCTTAGAGTTCACGTCAAGTTCACGAAACTGACTGATTGGTAGAAAAAGGACACGTGACATTGCGACCTCATCACAGCCTGCGCATCGGGTTGTGGTATATGCAGATGTCGGCACCGTTACATCATAGGGTATACTTGCTACTGAGGCCTACCCTCCCCTTATATACGCTCGCGCTATCACCAATTCCACACAAAGCCCTCCAGTGCCCTCTGCCACCACCCCAAAGCCACTCTCAATCACATCCTTTTACTCTGCCCGGCGCATCCCCCCCGCGGGGCCTGGAGCACCTTACCACTTGGGAGGCTTGGGAGACCCTACTGCGCTCCGAGGACCCGGCCAAGCAAGCCACCGCCACAGGCCGGACTGCCAGCGTCATGAGCCTCTGGGACATGAACGTTTGAGTGCAGTGGGGCCGTGCGGGGGCCCAAGGACCTGTGCGTCCTAAACTCCCCTGTATGTAATAAAGTTTACACCACCACCTACTGAGGCTATAGCTGTCCGAAAATGAAGGCTGAAGGAGCCACAATTTCAAGAAACTCACGCAAACACTCGCGACAGAAAGTGCGACAAATGTGAAATCTAATGCTATCGCATCTCGCCCTTGAGGTGACTTAGGCGTCCCCATAGTTTCTTTATCGAATCCACGCAGCTCCTCCATTACTGCCTTCTAACTTACATCCGGCACTAATTCGGGTCAATACCGGTACAGGGTTTCGTTCGCTGCGAGCGCTAACCCGCAGACCTAAAGATAGCGACAACGCTTGCATACCCGCGAATGCTCCTCTACTTTTTTTTTTTTGCGGGCTTGGCTCCCCTGACGAAGAGAAGACAGTTAAGAGCGAGAGTTGGGAACAGAGAGTCTAGTTAGAAGAGTTAACTGTCTCCTCTCTTTCTCCCCTTGGAGAAATCGGGGGGCGGTGAACCTTGCATGCAACTGCAGCACGCCTGCCGCTGCGCGCGACGTAGCGAAGACGAGTCGCCCTATACTTAGCACGCGACGAGAAGCCGTAACGAGGCGAGGCTGCAGCACTTCGGGCGAAGCTATTTTAGAGAGAAAAAAGGAGAAGAAAGAGGGCGAGGAGGAAGGGGGGGGGGAGGAATCCTTCTGGCTGTTAGGCAATGCTTCGGCGATTGAGTTCTCACTCGACCAGAGTGAAGCACTTGGACGCCCTGTCGCAAAACCGGTGGGAGCTGGCGACAGCTGAGAGAGGGAAGAGAAATTGTTTTTCTGCCTTTTTTTTGTTGCACTTTCGTTATGCAACTGAAGGCGCGACGCAACCGGACCAAGACGGCGACGGCGGGTGGGAGAAGGGGGGGGGGGGGGGGGGGGGGGCTAACGGTTTCTTCTAGGACGGCATTCTTACGGTTGCTAACTATGCGTAACAAAAATTCGTGAACGATATGAAAAAAAAAAAAAATTGGGCTGTGTCTGTGGCACATCCCAAAAATGTTCCAAATGTCCAGATTTTGTGCCTCTGGAAGCTGCACCAACAAGACAAACTGGGATAAGCATCAACGTACCAAAGCGATCTATTCAGAACGTATTACGAGCGTTTACATGTATTGGAACGAGAGTTCCGACATAGAAGCTCACAGAAGCCCGCGTAATCTGTCGAGTCTGTATTTTTCGTCCAGCCCTCCATCGCGCTGTCCTTACAGGAATTCCAACAGAAGCTCATGAATGTCATCGAGGGTATCTCCTTCATCCGCAACATTTGGGGGGAACTTCCATAAAAGCCCAGATATTCCCTTAACCTATCTTCTTCCTTGTCGGATTTTTCATCGAAGCTGTTAATGAATCACTTGGCCCGTGAGCGGCGGCGTCGTTGGCGCAACACATCACGTGACCGCGACGTCACCTTTCACACGACACCACGTGACCGGTGACGTCACCGGCAGCGCGAAGAGCCGTCCGAGCTCGCTCCGCGCAGCTGTCGGTGGAACCTCTTCACTTCAAACAGCAAAATTTTGAATCGCGAAAGTAAAAACAGATGCTCTGTTCAAACGCGTTCAAGGAAAATCACAATCTTAAATTATTTTTTTCTCCTCTTGTTCTTCAAGAACCACCTGATAACATTTTATATTCCTGTCCTTCCTGCTGGTCGACATGACTGAAGCTGTATTCCATTGAGACCACATCGCACATGAGAAAATTACTAGGTACGACTCTAAAAATGATGGCTACCAGACTTCACACTTCCTCCCGAGTTAGAGAAGTAGTTACACCTGCAGCTCTACCGCGTGTCACAACGAATGCGTCCTGCTCCCAAGCCTACATAGATCCCCAGCCTACTCGTAGCCTACGGGGCCAAGCCTACTCCCAAGCCAACTCGGATCATGTGACCGCGGGTAGCACATTCTTGAGAATTCCATCTCCTCGGCCCATCTGAATAACATTCTCATGGACCATCATGTAAAGGGGAGTGATTTACACTACCACCATGAGGGCGTAGCAATTTACCGGTATACAGATCAGCTTCCTATGCCTATATACATAAAATGTTTTACATACAAGTTCCATATATGTTCCATGCAAGTTGCCCATATGCACAGTTAGCCACGCACCCATAAACAAGTTCTCCGTATACAAACGCCTATATAACTGCGTATCATATAGAAGTTACCATGTACCCACAAACATGCTACAGCCGCCTCGGTGGCTCAGTGGCTAACTCAAAAGACGAGGGTTCGATCCCGGCCGCTGCGGTCGCATTTCGATGGAGGCGAAATGCTAAAGACCGGTGTACTGTGTGATATCAGTGCAAGTTAAAGAACCGCCAGGTGGGCGAAATTATCCGTAGCCCTCCAATAATACGGCGTCCCTCATAGCCTTAGTCGCTTTGGGACGTTAAACTCCCATAAACCATAAACATACATGCTGTCCATATACAAGTTACGCGCCAGAACCCCACCGCCGCACTATTCGATCGAAAAACCAGGACAAAACGAACCACGTTTATCAAGACTGGCCATATCATTTACATCGTGACAGTATCGTATAACCCGTGTGAAAGCAGGCCGCCACTCTAACAAAAATGGTCTAAAAACTACCTATAGACTCTATAGCTTTCCTATGGATTATTCTTTTTGTCTATTCATAGTCTATAGAGTCTATAGACAAAAGTCTATTAAAAAGTGTATGGCCGTAAAGGTACATATTGTCTATACACTGTCTATATGATTTATATTGAATACAGACTGTTCTCTAGGATTTGTCTATTGACAGTCTATAGACTTTATAGAGAGAAGTCTATGGACACTGCATAGAGTGTCCACAGAAATTTTTGTAAGGGCAGAGCCTTTAGCTGTTCTTGGAGAAGTTAGTGGGCGTTGCGTCAACTTCAAATCCAAGCACACTGACCAAAACACTGACAACGAAAAGAGCTGCTGACAGCTTCAGGCCTCACCGAAAACGAATTGTCTTGAAGACGCAACGACACGAAACGGCTATTCACGCGATAGCTCGGTTTAAACCGTGCCCCGGCGACCGGTCACAAGCAGCCCACGCTCCTACCAAGACATCTGGCGCTTATTCAAAACACGTGATGGCGTACTCCTGGGCGGCATCTCCTCAGCTGACGAAAAAAACTTCGGGAACTTAAGCAACACTGGTTACGTTTTAATAATACCTTGATTAGGGTCACCGCAGCGAGCCATGGAAATAAAAAATGATAGGTGTAACGTTAAGAGATCGGAATCGGGCAGAGTCCCTCCTTTATCCCTTCCCTTACGGCGCGGTTCAGGTGCCCGCCGAGATGTGAGACAGATACTGCGCCGTTTCCTTTCCCCAGAAGCCAATTTTCAAAATTGTTGCAGCAACACCGAGTGCCCCTGGCGGCCAAGGAAATACATACCTGCGCTGCTGATGAGAGCAGCTATTGCAGTTTCTTCAAGGAAGCAAGAAGAAAAAAAAAGTGAGCTCAACGAATAAATAGACTACCCCAGTTTAATTTTAAAACACTCACGTCGGCCACCTAACGCACAGCAGCCGGTGCTAAGCCTCAAGGACTGTTTCCCCTTCGGGCTGCGCCGTGTAGCTGCGTCGCAAGATGTGCCTTTGCTGGAAAGGCCTTCGAGAAATGCCATGTGAAAGGGGCATTATAAAGGCAACGAAATGGGGTAGTTGTTTTTCGATAATCGCTTCGATTTTTTTACTGTGCTTATCAAAGAAGACACGGGCAAGATAAAAGACAGGGATCAAGCCCTGACCATGAACATTTTTTCCACGCCTAGTGAAATTTGACGAGAGCATTTTTTTCCATCAGGATTTTGATCCCAAATAAAGTATTTTGCGCCTCACTCTCTCCTCACTTCTATTTTTCACTTTATCCGGAGGGCCATGCATGTCAGTGCCACAGTTCCTCAATATTACCTTGAGGTAATAAAGCAGGAGGTGCGACACTTAAACTGTGAAGAGGTCCCGGCATGGCGGCTTGGTTAGGATTTTGCATTTGGCTCGGATATTGTTGGGCTGTTGTTCGGCTATTGTTGGGACAGAATATATGCAGACTGATAACGATCGCCAGACGCTATCGTCCGCAAATGGTCCCCCCGTAAATACTCCTATAGTCCGTTCATTCGCCATCAGTGCTCAGGGCTGAAGCGTTGATTAACAGGAACGATGAAGAACTCGCGAGACGCCTTGAAACCAACAGAGAAATAACGTCTTAAAGACAGAGGAAGAGAGACCAGTCTCTGCGACAGCACTGCACATTAAGGACAAAGCTGTCACGGATGACAATCAATGTATAAGCTTTCATCTGGATGACATTAAGGAGCCTCTGCGTGTTAAAAGCGTCAAAAGAGTGCGTGTGGCCGTTGTCTAAAGTAATGAACCGAAGGGGTCTCTCTCCATAAGCCGCTTTGGGGGAGGAGGCTCTCGTAGCATCTATGCAAGTCCTAACTTAAGCTGCAGAAGATCCCGCCATCAGGAGATTTGGAGTGATGACGACGGCTCAAGAACAACCAAGCATTGCCCAGGAGGAAACCCCCCTCGGCTCTAAACTTTCGATGATGTTTGTATACAAGGAGGCTTAAGTAGGAGGGTAAGTTATACGCGTTAACCAGGTGGAGCTTGGAATAACCGCACGAAGTAGCGGCCGGAGATGAAGACAGCTTCTGAGTGTATACAGGACGCGCGGGGTTTAATCCGGAAGTGTATTGTGAGAAGATCAGAAAACGCGGTAATCCGTCATGCCTGCGGTTTTCTGTCCGACAACACCGGAGGAAGGTGGCAAAGCACAGTGTCGTCCACGTGAGCTGAAATGACGATGATGATGAGGGGAGAGGAAGACTTACACTCTAAACACGAAAACGTCTATATGGGAGGAAAACACTCTAAACAAAAAGGAGTGCAAAAGGGAGTAGGCTGTCCGCTAGCGTATTCCTGTGGTAGACGCCAGCTTACTCCCCTTTTTACTCCTTTCGTGTTTAGAGTGTAGTATAGTCGGATACAACTTCAGAACGAAGCGGTTTTTATCCGTCCCCTTCCAGCCAATGGCGTCGGCCGATTGTCACGAGCCTAATAGCGCGACGATGCAGGGAGTGGATGAGGAAAGGGGATAGTCCCGCCCTGCATTTTCATGCCGCTCCGTGCACTGTCACGTTAACAGGTTCATGAGAATCGGCCGACGCCATTGGCTTGAATTGGGTCCTTTCACGGGGAAAAGCTGCTTCGTTCTTGAGTTGTATCCGACTACAGACGATCAGCTGTCGGCACAATCGATGGGTACGCCTCCTTCCAGCTATTGCCTCTATAGTTGCGGTGTTTCAGCAAACCTTCTCCCTCTCCTAAAAAGCGGACGCGAGAAAAAGCGGCCCCAGGGACCCACGAGCACCTGTGACGGCGGCGACCGACGAGCGGCCACCAGCCAGCCAGCAGGTATAACCTTGTAGCACGTCTCGGGCATCGTTCAACGCGAGGGAGAGGAGTGAGGCGGCAGACCGCGGATGACTCGTCCACCACCACTCAAAACGGGCCACAGCATGTGGCAGCTAAAACCCGAGGTCCCCCCCCCCCCCCACTTCCACCTCTCTTGCACCCCCTTCTTCGTCCCCGCGAGTTGACATACGAGGGTCGGTTTGTCGCGCCAGCCTCGGCTTGGCTGGGAGCGCAGTCGTGGGCTATTTGTAAATCGTTCGCATCCTCTTTCCCCGCCGTCCTGCTGCTGTGGGTCCAAAACCTTTTGGTTCGCTCTGCTCCCTAGCTATTTATTTCAGACCCCCCTCACCTTCCCGGGCGCGAGCAGCAGCAGGTGTGTCATCGCGCGCGAATGAAGCTTTCGGCAGCGAAGCGTGCAATCTGATTGGGATTGCAGCCAGCCGGCACCGTCTTGGTGCCGGTGACGTCATCGGACGGCGTCTCCTAGGCAGGTCACGCAAGGTGAGGACGCGGGTGGTGGGTATTATTATCACTATTGGCGTGGTCCCCCAAATGAAGTGTCTCTAAAGGACCATCGATCCGACGATCTCCATCGTGTATACCGCTTGTGGTGACGAGCCTTGGCTAACGGGCAAATGCGAAGCGCGTTGCTAACTCCAGAGTTGGTACTGCCGTAGTAACTAATCAAGCCGTCTCAAGCCCTTCAAGACCGAACTACCTTAACTTGGGAGAGCAGAAAGTTTGGCTAGTTGGTTGATATGCACAATGAAGAAGTTGGCGCGGAACAACGAGGACAAGCGAGACAAACAAAGACGAGCGCTTTACTCACAACTGAAGGTTTATTCCAGACAATGCTCGAATAAATAGCGAAACCAACAAGAACAAGAACAAACAAACGTCATGAACACCACAAGCTACCGCGTGAATCCCAATGATTTGGTTAGGAACAGATACTCCCTATCAGAGAAGCGGACGGAAGTCTGACTAATGCACTTATCGCCACTGATGCGCATATGAAAGGCTTCCATGAGCTCACGCGTGAGTTGCTCCCTGTGCCTGAATAGGATGGTCGTTTTTTCGAAAAGCGGTTTACACCCGCCGCGGTGGCTCAGTGGTTAGGGCGCTCGACTACTGATCCGGAGTTCCCGGGTTCGAACCCGACCGCGGCGGCTGCGTTTTTATGGAGGAAAAACGCTAAGGCGCCCGTGTGCTGTGCGATGTCAGTGCACGTTAAAGATCCCCAGGTGGTCGAAATTATTCCGGAGCCCTCCACTACAGCACCTATTTCTCTCTTTCTTCTTTCACTCCCTCCTTTATCCCTTCCCTTACGGCGCAGTTCAGGTGTCCAACGATATATGAGACAGATACTGCGCCATTTCCTTCCCACCCAAAACCAATTAAAAGTCGTTTGTACTGCACGTGCGGCAATGTTTAGGGAGGTTATCAAGAGAATCTCCCTTTGTTTGTCTTTGTCTCGGTCTTTGTTTGTCGTCGCTCGTCTTTGTTTGTCTCGCTTGCCCTCGTTGTTCCGCGCCAACTTCTTCAGTATACCTTAACTTGGCTTAGTCGGCCGTTAAAAGAAGTGCACATATCTTGGAACAGAGTGACGACAACAGTGGAGTCGCTAGGAGGATGCCGCGCAAGGCTTTGTTGTCGCCAGACAGGAACTGTCTCCGTCCTGCTCCGCCGCCACCCCCAAAGCTTGCGATCCTCTTGTGTAATGCTCGCGTCTCAGAAATAGCGCGAAGGACTCCTCCGACCACGAGGCTACGCGAGGGGCGAGGGTAGACAACGCTCTTGCAATCCCTCGAGCAGCTTGGTTATAGTGCAAGTAGCAACACTTTTCATGGAGCGTGGCAAGGTGCAAGCACGCCTATGGCGCTCGCCTTCTGACCTCTCCGTTTGCCTATACTGTTCTAAGGCTGCCTCGATCCAGAAGCTGGACTTCTGCCCACTTGGCGTACGAGGTCTGTTAGTGCATGTGCCCTGTCCAACATTAATGACTACGTGGCATATACTAGCTCGTTTAGAAGCTATACATTACCATAAAATGCCACCAAAGGAACCGTAAACACGCGCTGACGACCTTCCTAGTGCTCATTAAGAAACTGCCCGAACGGAGTCGCTTCTTGACCTCGGGGACGCTACACAGTGCCCGCGCACAATCCCCACTGTACTCCCGGTCAACTTTCTGTGGCACTGCAGTAGAGGCTACTACGCAGGAAAGGAAAGTCGACCTTTGCCCCTGTGCCATGGGGAGTGGGTTGTTGGTTGTTCAGGCTGCTGGGGGTGCGGAGAGATGAAGGGGAAAGTTGGAGAGATGGTGCGGGGTCGCTAGAGCAGAGGCAGCCCCCTCCCCATGGAACGGGGATGAAGGCCCGTCTCCTTCACTTTCCTGCCTAGCCTCTGCCGCATTGCCACAGAAGGTTGGCCGGGAGTGTAAGTAATATCCAATGGCTTACACCATCTTCCCCAAAGTTTGAACTCCACCTGTTGGGAGATCTGGTTTACACTGCTACAGAGTAAGGCATCTAATATCTTTTACTTCTACTCCTAATTGGCTGAACGTAAAAGCGCAAAAAACAAGGACGAGAATAAGACATATGGTAAACCAACTCGCCCAAACTCGGCCTTTATTCCTAATTGGCACGTCCATGGTATGCTGGGAGAGAAACGGTAGATGTCCTATACCATACTACAACGCTGGGCGTAACGTTTGTACTTTTTCTTTGTGTTTGTACATTAAGATTTGTCAGCAAACATAGGTACACATATTTCCAGGTCGTATAATTGAAGCACGTACTATATTGGCAGTAACAGTAAGAGTAGCAGTAGTGGTAGTGGTGGTGGTGGTAGTAGTAGTAGTAGTTTATATCAGAGCGCAAATCAATGCTCAAAATGTGCCACAACAGGCCGAGCTGATGCTCTTGACGAGAAGAATCAAGGCTGGTATGTCAGGAGAGGACTGGAAACGATGAGGGAGGAGAGTAGGAGGGGGACCAAGAGCGTGAGGACAGTAAGCAGCGCACTTAGTCCCAGTTATCCAAGGCTTCGTTTATAGTGTGACTATAATGTACGCGCTGAACTCTATGCCCACATTGCACATAAGCTTTACAGTCGCGACAGAAGCCAAACATCGACGAAATGACTGAGTGCACCACTTAGTTCTCGCTACGAATGTTTAGCCCGTGAGGAGGCTATGGCTGATGCATTCTAGCTGTTAGTCCCCGAAGGAGTGATGGTTGCGCCTTTGGGGGACTAACGGTTTCGGCGGCGCAGTTAGTCCCCAAATGACTCACCCCCGTAGCACACTTTAGTTCTTTCTGGCTCTAAGCGCACCCTGGCGGCGGGTATTCCGCAAGAGCAGGGGCGACCCTGCAGCCCCCGCGTGCTATCACGGGACATCATGAGGCGGTCGCGACTTCCGCGATGCGCGAGCCCCACGGTGGTCCGGCGCAACCTTGGGGCAGGCCGTGATGGTACACAGTGCTCACGGCGCTGTGACTGACGCCAGTCTATTTGTAAACTGCCGACGTCCCCCCTTCCCAGTGCCACCGACTGTCGTCTTTCCTGCCAGAGTTGCAATTAGACGAGGAGGCAGACTGCCAGCGTCTGGCTTTCACGGCCTTGTGGCGCTACAGCACCCGCACGCTGTTGACTGCAGGTGCGTGCGTGTGTGAGCGTGTACCGCGGCGCTAGCTGCGTGCCGCTGCGTCGGCAAATGGGCTGCCGTAAACGATCTCGTGCTCGGGGAGAAGAAGCCGCTCGTTTACCCCGGACGCCAGCGCGCACGACCCGCATGGGGCGCATCCCTGCCGACCGTGGTTCTCGTTAAGTGGGGGGCGCTCCGTAACCACACTGGCCTCATTTCCTTGATTCTTTTTAAAGTAATAACCGCAGCGGGGAACCTTTCGAGGAGTTAGCGCTGCCTTCGGAGCTGCAGTATTTGTATACGTATATCCCAACAAGAAAAAAGCAGTGACGTCACTGTTCCGGAACACATGATCGCCTTCTGACCAATGAGAACGCTGTATCGCAGCCGCGTTCGCCTCCTGCCCGATGAGCACGTGTCATTCAGCGTCATGCGACCTTGCTGAGCCTGGGCTGAAGGGATTGGGGTGGTCTCTCCTGGAAAGAGGGGGGGTGGTGGTAGCGATGCAGTTATCGCTGCATGCCTGGAAGTAATAACATGCACTATTTCAGAGTGCATTTATGTGTATTGTTGCTGCATCCATACATAAGGGCTTGAGCCCAATTAGGAACCTTAACAGTGTGTGAATATTAATCATGTTTCACATGCAGCAGTGGAGATACCGCGGATCAAAGGGGCGATTAAAGAGGCCAGATTCCCTTCGCCCGCGATAAACGGAAGCTGTTTTGACTGGGGCGAAAGGCGCTGGAAACAGAGATACAGCGTCTTGTTAGCAATCGCACAGACCATCCTGCTTCCGTTTGATAACGCCATAGGCAGTTGACATCCTGTCTCGTAGTGTACGAGAGGTTTCGATAGTGTTTCTTTCCCCACTGCTAAAATCAAGAAAAACAGCAGACTGTAGTCTCAATAAATGCCTACTAGACAAAGTGCTGCTTGTCGCAAAGTCCTCTCTCTGATGCCTACTGCCGTTTCACTGGTATAAGGGGTATTCACGTGACGTCACGGGCGCCGTTTTGTTGTCCAGCGAGCCTCAGCAGTGCAGGCCAGTGCAGGAGGCCACAATCCCATGAGACACGCCCACAGACTTTCGTAGTGCTCCACAGACAACAAAATGGCGGCCGCTGTGACGTCAGTGAATATTGGGTTCTCCGTAGAGTTGTTGCACATGCTTCCTAATGAAGACGCCTCCATAGGGAGCTAATTATCAGAAGCGTCTTCGGTTTGGACGTTTGTAGAAGGTGTGCCGACTATGACTCCGTGAGGGAATGGCCGAAGATAGGTATCAGCCACACATTTGCAATGCAACTGCACACACAACTCCAGCGCTGGATATTTCGGACGTATCGTCACTATAATGTGCACGCAGGAAGAAGCAATGGCACAAAACATGGGACCTTTCAAAGCTTCCCCAACTTTCTGCGAACTTATTTTTAGAAGGTGTACTGGTTCAGTTAGCAGCACAAAAAAAAAAAGGAGTAACGCAATGACGTCGGGTAGCCTCCGAGATGTTTAGAGTTATGACAGTCCTCTCCCCCACGGGCAGCAGTGATTGATATAGCTGTTGCCACTCTTCTCGACTTACCCCAAACGCAGATGGTAAGCAGGCGCCAGAGACGAAGGAATATTCATCTTTCTTGCCACTGCTTCATTCTTTTCTTACGTCACCTTTTTCTCTCGAACTGAGCCCATTTCTCAATGACGCTGGTTCGACTCCCGTACTTATATATATAAAAAAGACCGACCAACGGCATTCATCGACCAGGGATTAAAGGAGTCGCTGATTAAACAACTGATTACACACGACAAGTAGGCCCTATCTGATAAGATATACCTTGAGTGGTCAGCGCTGGATCGCGTGCAATCACGCAGCTTTCTTACAAGGAGAAGTAAATCTAAATTCTCGCAAAAATATATTGCATTTTATATTCTGCAGACTTTCAAATCTCGCAGACAAGCTCAACTTCGTGTCTACTATAACGACAACTGCGGAAAGTTCTTTCTTGGATCAGGAGCCCGACGTTCCAAGTATGAATGTGAAGCGTCCGTAAGCATAGACACTTATTTTATCTGTATATATATATATATATATATATATATATATATATATATATATATATATATATATATATATATATATATATATATATATATATATATATATATATATATATATATATATATAATATACTCCACATATTGTACATCGCTGAGATATGCGACCAGTGATATACACATTATCAGAATTTCTTCCACCATGCTACTCATGTCCGAATACCATGGTGGCAGAAGTGCTGAGACCCTGTCGGATTATACTGGGAATGTGTGCCCAACTTCCCGCTGTTCTGTCCAGCCCTTATCGACGGGACAGATAACCAATGACATACACGCGAGAAGTTTGCAACAAAAAGAGCATATGTTTTCGTCGTTTGTGCTCTTTGAACCCAATTAAAAACAATTAAATTACGATTACGCTGCTGGTAGCGAGGAATATCAGCGCTGGCTGGCATGAGATAATGATTGCACATGGGAAGCTGCAGTCAGTGAAGGGTCACTCCCTTACAAAAACTTCTTTAGACAGTCTATAAACTGTCCGTAGGCTTCCGTTTATAAAGTCTAAAGACTCTCTATAGACTTACCCTAGAGAACCGTCTATAGGCAATACAAATCCCATAGAGAGTCTATAGACAATCATATACAGTTTTATGGCCGTACACTTTTAGTATACTTTTCTATATACAGTCTATAGACTACTAGTAGACGAAAAGAAATATCTATAGGAAAGAAATAAAGCCTATAAGAAGTATATAGACTGTCTATAGACCCTTTTTTTTAAGGGCTGGCCTCACTCCCTCCTCGCCAGGTCAGGCTCTGCTGCACAGGCGCTTTTTGAACATTACTACGATGACGACGAGAACTACGTTTTGCTCAGGAACCATATCTCATTAACAGGTGGCGCCGTGAAAATGAAAACGTCCACGGTGAGAACAGGAGGTGAGCTCGGTGAGGCTGTTTTTGTTTTGCGTACAGAGAAATGCGACCGCCGCAAGTACGAACACAAAGAAGTTCGGACATTGAAGGCAGGGCCGAATTTAAATCGACTTCTTGCATGTTGCATGAACGTAACAACAACAACAACAACACTCCCTTAACTGTCCCTCGGAAGCCTGCTTTTGGACGGTGAAATTTTTGAACATCTGCCCCCGGAGCGAGAAATTTTCTAAAAGGAAAACAAGCACAGTGGTCTTCGTGACGCATAGTAAAAAAAAAAAAAGAGCACTTTGCAAACAGGAACTCCCCCTCCTACTCCCCCCACAATGTCCACGACCACCAGTACCAAGAAGCCCTCGTTAATCCTCCCTGTTGAACACCAAGCCAAATGAAATTTCATCAGTATGCTCGCAGGTTCATCAGTCACGCGCATAGCGAATTCTTTGGCGTGCAGAGCGGCTTCGTAATCGATTTGTCAATCGCGCTGATAGGACTCGCAAGAGCTGCGAATAGCTGCAACCGCTTTCTGCGGTTGGTGAACTGCTTTATCTGCAAGCTACTTCCCATGACTTCGACCATTCGTGCCCTGACTCGCTATCTTGTGCGGTCAGCGCGCTCATTTAGTGACTGCTATTGTCGAATTTCGTTGTCTTTTTCTGCCAAGCGTCGCTGTTTTAAACTAACAACCACCACTATAAACACTCTCAGACACGCCGGCCTCCCCTGGCGTGAGCAAATAATAGAGATAGGTACATCGCAAGTCTCCCCCCCCCCCCGCCCCCCCCCCCCTTGCCCACGCAGACATCTCGTGTAGGAACTGAAGGACCCGTCTGCATGATCTTTTTAAAGTGCACCATGCCCCTAATGATTTACCCCTGAAAAATGTCTCTCTGCATAGCTGTCGCGTTAAAACTGCTCAAGGCTGCAGGAGGCAATTTTAGTTCGAATAGAAGACAAGTGGACGTCCGACCAAGCGGAGAACGTCAACGAGCAACGATACGAGTCACGAACGCTGCATACGTACACCTCTTCCAATTTTAAGCTCGATTTAGTTTATAACTTTCCTCACCATTGGCAGTCGAGGCAGATACTGGGAGCAGTCCGCCGAGACGCGGTCTTCAGCGCTGCTGCTGAGCGCAGTCGCGAAATTCCGAGGTCACCCGCGCTAGGCGCTGTATATTGAACGCACAGCACAACAACCACACTGTCAATCACAGCCGACGCAACACCGCGTCAGAGAAATAAACGCCGGAACGAACGCGACAGAGTCGACGCCGTCACGCGCACGCCACCGCGGCCACCACCGCCGGCTGCGCTGTCTCGAGCTGTCGGCACGTCGCCCGGCCTTCGTCTCCCGGGTCGGCCAGTTCACTTGGCGCCAACGTCACACGCTGGATGGGGAAGTCGCCGCACAACACGATGCGGAGTCGGCAGTACCGCTCGACGGCTGCCAGCGAACAGAATGGCGCGCGGTCTTCTTCTGGTCTACGATGGAAGGGGTCGCTGTAGGCAACAACACCAACAGGGGCCGGACAGTCTCCCCCCGGAGGAAGCTGAGAAACACGCAGCGCCGTACAAACTTGGCACTGGCGCAGCCAGAAGCACTTCACATGCAGCGCCGTCCAATAGCGCTCGGAGCGCTCACGGGCGATCAAGCCATCAAGGGTAGTAGCTCCGGGGAAGGTATGTGCAGGAGACCGCGGAAGGGGCCAGCGGGACGTGGGCAATAAGGCGCTGCTGTTACTGGCTTCTCCGTAGAGTGGAGGCGCAGGTGCAACTGATGGGGCCCGAAAACGACTTCCGGGATGCAAGGTAACTGTCTTTTCGGAGTGGGTTGGTTAACAAACGGGCTGATGCGAAGGATGCACCCCAAATGCTTCAGGCCTTGCCGACGACGGCGGCTCCCGCAACTGTGGCGCGCGGTAGGCAGGCACCTCGCTAAACGCTTGGCGTGTGCACTGCCCCGGGGTACACCCGGTGCAACGCCGGAGCTAGTTTATCACCCACTGGTTGCTGCGGCGGCTTCGCACCAACGTCCCGGGACGCGTTTGCAGCAGCTGAGCAGAACGGGAAGAAGCGAAAGAGGAGTGCGCTCTCTCCGAGTACCGCCCGAGTCGCCGGCGCTCGCGGAGCAGCGCTCGATTTGACTCGCGGGGTTTCGGCTGCGGGCCCGCGCGCTGCTTTGCCCGGGGGCGGGGGGTTGAGCGCGCGCGCGCAAAGCGAAGAGCGAGGTTTTTTTGGCCCCCTCTTCCTCACCCGGCGCGAAGAGGACGCTACGCGCCCGCACCTTGCCTCTCCCCCCCCCCCTCCTCCCCCCCCCCCCCCCGCCGCACGGGCTTTCTCACTTTCCCTCTACTCCCAACGTCTTCCCCAACATTCAACCCCTTTCCACACCGCAGCCTTGTCTTTCCCTCTCGCTCTCCCTCTCGTCTCCGAGATTTATTCTCTTTCCACACCTGGCCATTCTTCGGGTAGGTGCCGCCACCGCTACCGGCGCGCGAGGAGCTCTTCCCCGCAGAGCAAAGCTCCGCTTCTGTTCTTCTAGTGGTCTCACTCCCCCCCCTTCGCTCATTTCCTTTTTTCACTGCGCCGTGGTCTTCGTTTTCTTTTTTCTCTCTCTTACATCCCCGGGCTTCACAGTGCAGCGTCAACGCTCGCGCTTCCCCAGGCTTCCCCAACAAATTTTCCCTATATCGATCCCTAGATGTTCCCTAAGCTTCAACGCCAACTAGCGCTTCGGAGCGCAGCGGAGGTTGCGATGTCGTCGAGTGAGTACAACGCTCGCTTCTTGTGGAAACCCCCGGAGCATCCGTGCTAACTAACGGCAATAGTTAAGATTAAAGGAGTACTTTTTCTTAATCCCCAGAAATGTCTTATACTGAGCGTTCATTCTCGCATCGGTTTCGCGTATGGCTTGAATATTCGCGTGGAGAAACGTTTTAATCAGCGGTGAATCGATCTGTTTGCAGATCAAGCTGATGAGTGAAGCAGACTGCGACGGTAGATAAGCGGTGCCTTTGGTGTTTCACCTTGCAGGCCCTTATGAAAACAGCAGCCCGGCATGGAATTAGGCATGTTTGAAAACTTACTAGCTGCCTTTGTACTACCTATATTTTCCAATGTATCCACTAACCCCCTACCGCCTCGAGCTTTGAGGCCTCTTTTTGTCTTCTTGTTACTAATGTATATTGGCAGGGAGAGGACTGAAATCATTTCATAGTGGAGCCCGGGACATTTCTGGGTATATACCCTGGGGCTAGGTCATACAGCACTATGCTCAGCGGACGGAAAGCCAGGTGGTGGGGGGGGGGGGGGGGTCGTTAGATGCTGTGCTGATAACTTTCTTGCAGCAACACCGCAGCATTACCCCAAGATTTATTTCCTGTATTTTCTTGCGGAACTTTTGGTAGCACTTTGAGAAGGTTCGGCCGCAGGTTGAAATGTATTTACTACTACAGACAGTAATCTACACTCTTAACACAAAGGAGTACACAGGGAGTAAGCTGTCCAGTAGCGCATTCTCTTCTATAAATCGGAGTAGGCTAGAGCTCAGCTTACTCCCATATAGGCGTATCCGTGTATAGAGCGTAGACATAGAAGCGCACATCACGGCAGAGAAGATCCCCAAGTCACATTTCAGCCTCTTGATTTACTTTGCTATCCGCAAGGCACACGACTTTCGCCAAATCGTTTTCTGTTTTCTTTTGTTTTTAAGTACATTGGTGGTTTTCGGTGGTGTCAACTGAACATTTAGCGCAACGGAGCACTTTTAAACTGTTGCACCGTAGGCTTCTGTTTTGTGAGTGTTTTTGTAAGGCACGGCGCAAAACGAACGGTGCTCCCGCAGCAGAGCGGTAAGCTGGCCCCTGTATTGTTCAGGCATCGAAAACGGCGGATGCCAAGACTTCATCCCCGGAAGTGGTAAGGGCATACGTCTACTCACGGCGGGCAGTGATCGCAGATCCGGACCACGAGAGCGAAGTTAATGGAAGAATAAGAATGGGGTGCAGTGCATTTGGCAGGTTCTCTCAGATCATGAATGGTAGTTTACCAATATCCCTCAAGAGGAAAGTATACAACAGCTGTATCTTACCAGTACTCACCTGCAGGGCAGAAACCTGAAGGCTAACGAAAAGGGCTCAGCTCAAGTTAAGGACAACGCAGCGAGCCATGGAAATAAAAATGATAGGTGTAACGTTAAGAGATCGGAAGCGGGCAGAGTGGGTGAGGGATCAAACAACAGTTAATGACATCCTATTGGAAATCTAGAGGAAGAAATGGCCTTGGGCAGGGCATGTAATGCGAAGGCAAGTAACCACAGGACCTTAAGGGTAACGGAGTGAATTTCAAGGGAAGGCAAGCGTAGCAGGGGGCGGCAGAAGGATAGGTAGGCGGATGAGATTAAGAATTTTGCGGTGACAGCTGGCACAGGACAGGGTTAATCGGAGAGATGTAGGAGAGGCCTTTGTCCTGCAGCGGGCGTAGTCAGGCTGATGATGATGATATAGTAAGGATTTATTAAGAAAGCGATCACTATAGCCCCATTATATCTAAGTAATTTTCATAATTCCCGAATTTATAAGGTCAATAACACTGGGCGAAAATGTCATGACGCATGCAGTAAATAAACAGCAAAATTAAGAACTGATCTATTAGCTGCCATTGCAGTATAACGATCGCATAAACTTCCAGTTGTTTTTCCGCTAGAGTTAGCTTCTGCTAGACATTTATCAGCATGCCACCTGCGTCTCTGACAGATGACAATTTTACCTTGCTTTGACATATATGTCGGAAAAGGCAGTTTCTTCAAAATATGTGAACAGTTCATGTATCGCTTTGCCAGCAGAAATAAAAATTATTCAGTTTATTTATTCTGTTTCACGGGTGACACGCCAAGCATTGCACCCACGAGCGAAGTATTGATTCGGTACACAGGTAGCGCTGCAATCGCGAAGGTCGAAGACTACAGTCACCTCTTCTTTGGGCAGTCTAAAAGCGCACAAAGGCTGTATCCGAGGGAAACCGCATAACGCAAATATACCTGCCGTACAGCATTTCTCTGTACAGGGACCTAGCTGAACGTGACTCTCTGCAAACGTTAGCCATTCAGCCGCCGAAATTGGCTTTCCCAGAAAGGAAACACCAAAAGTGGGAAGGGAAAAGGATAATGAGCCAATGCTTTCAACCTATACACACCGCTCCATATTGTTGCGTGCAAGAGACACTCTTTATCGTATATGAGCGCATCTGGTGCATCCCGAATGGGGAGAGTCAATCAACTCCCCAGTGCGACGCACCGCTTCGCAATGAAGAGAGAGGGGTGGGGGGAGGGAGCTGTGCCTACTTATAGACGCGGGAATACATGCCGCAAGCACAAATCAGTATCGACCAGGCCCGTCTTCTTGAAACCCAGCTAGAAACAGCCATGCAAACACATATCGGCTGCCCGGACGGCTCATTAATTATGCACCACTTTTTTCTCCTTATTTTCCTCCTCTTTCCTTCCCTCCCGTCTCTCCTTTGCTCACGTGGTCTAGCTGTAAGCACGCTTCACGAGCGTGGCTTCGGTTGAACCGCTGCGCCTTTTCGTCCATACCCATCGACGTGGCGGATGGGTATTCCACCGCAAACTATAGACATTCGGGGGGGGGGGGGGGCAAAGTACCATTTGCAGCTTGTGACGCATGGAGTAGGTGTTGCTGGCCACTCATTTGCTTACTTAAGTAATTATTATTTATTGGATTAGGGAACAAAATCGTGTTCATGATTTCCTAGAAGAGATAAGAGAGATTTAGCGCAGCGCGATCCACTGCGGCTACGGCGACCAGTTTCCGTGGCCAGCCATTGCGCATGCGCAGATCACCCAGATGGCGCCAGATGGCGCCGTGTGCCTAGTCAGCAGCGCACACGCTTATCCCATCGGGATCAACCAGCGGGTGCGCGCTGGCGGCGCGCGGAGAGCGTCGCGGTAGTGGCCTCTATGAAAGGTGCGAAAAAATTTGTACTGGGTGGTGCGGGGGTCTGGGTGGTGACGGGCCTTTGACGCTTTAGTGTGGCCCGACATTTTGCTATGGCCTAGCAAATTTTGCGGTTGCGGCCGCTATCGCTCGCAGCAGAAAAACGTTGCCTTTGCGACCAAGTATCCGAGCCCGAGGGCCACAAAATGTGCTAGGATATAGACTTTCGAATCGGGCGAGGAGGATGCCGAACTGCCACCTCTCTGGACTGTTGCAAACTGGTTCCGCTGCCGCTTTCACTGGGCTAACGTCAGGTGCACACAACAGCCCAGTGTGCAATATGGCGACGCCCAGAGAGCGCTTATTGGAGATGTCCACAGAACGGCAGTGAATGGCGCAGAAGGGGTGATGAGAGATCATTGGAATGACCTTTGCCCTGCCATATAGACGTAGCCTGGCTGTGGTGATTGTGATGGTGGTGTGGAACAGACATAGGCACAGTCCAATGTACAACCTTTGTCCGTAAAGTTTCGAGACTGATTTATTTTCTTCTCTAGAAATGATTCCCTAAAACAAATGTTGGTGCGTATGTGTAGCGCCATGTTTTCAGGCTAACCTGAGCTATTTATGTTAATTGCTGTGGCAGCCGCTAGATGGCATTACATGTAGAAAATACGTAGTCACTAGTCGTCTGCGCATTCTACTGTGAGTGAATGTGGAGATATGGACGTCCAGCTCGAACAGCGTGTAAACATAAAATTTTGTATGAAGCTTGGGAAGACAGCCACAGAGACGTATGAGCTCCTTCGTGACGCTTACGACAATGATACATTATCGCGGGCGCGAGTTTTCGAGTGGCGCAAGAGGTTCGTTTCGGCGAGAACATCGGTGGAAGACGACACAAGGCAGGGGCGCCCTTCAACCTCACGGAATGAATATAACGTGGCTCGGATCACAGAAATCATACAGCAAGACCGCACCATTACAGTCCACATGCTATGAGATTCTTTTAGACATTAGTAAGACATGTCGCAAAATTTTGCGTGAGAACTTGGGGAAATGAAAGCTGAATGCCAGACTTGTGCCGCACTCCATCACACAGGGGCAGAAGGACACGCGGGCATCAGTGAGCGCTGATTTGCTCTCCGAGGCAGAGAAGGATGCTGTATTTGTCTACAGCATCATTGCTGAAAACGAAACATGGTGTTTTCAATACGATCCTCAAACAAAGAGGCAGAGCGCCGAATGGCGGTCCACAAGCTCTCCGGTGTCGAGAAAGGTGCGGCGACGGAAGACCAAAACAAAGACGATGCTTATAGTTTCTTTCGACGCCAGAGGTATATCATACACCGCGAGTTTATCCCACAAGGGCAGACGGTGAATTACGAGTTTTATATCCGCGTGCTCCAACACATGCGTGATGCACTGCGATGCCGTTGACCTGACTTATAGGCATCTGGATAATGGAGCCTTCTCCACGATAACGCAAGGCCGCACACTGCTCTCAGCGTGACAAAATTTCTCGCCAAGCACAGCATTACTGTACTTCCCCATCCGCCATGCTCGCCTGACCTCTTTCCATGCGATTTTTTCCTGTTTCCTCGTGTGAAGAGAGCCCTAAAAAGTCACTGGATGGGCAGCGTGGAGGCCTTTCAAGACGCCACGATAGAGGAGCTGACAGCCCTGCCAAAAGAAGCGTTTTCCAACTGTTTCCAAGACATCAAGGAGCGTTGGAAGCTGTGTATAGACTCCAAGGGAAACTATTTCGAAGGGGTGCTGCACAAATTATTTCAATGTTCAACGCATTTTTTTTAATGAACTCAGTCTCGGAACATAACGGACAAAGGTTGTATTTAGGAATTTAAGGGAAATCCGCAAGGTGGAGTTTACATCAATTAGGTAGTAATTTCGTATAGGCCAGTAAAGTGCGTGTGAGTACTTCTATGCAAGCATGTGTGTAGCGCCCGTTTCAACGCAACTATACGGTTGCAAAGAGAAGACAGGAGAACAGTTCTTTCTTCTTCGCAAAAGCGCATACCAGATGTATTTTCGTGCTTCCCATGCGCAGTATCCCTTTCCGTCGCTTATCACGTTTTTCCCGCGTTGAACTTGAGTAAAAGGGAACGAGCTTTTGACCTTACTTGATGGAGGCGCTAGTTTCGCAGGCTGATATAGTATGTCTGCCCTGCTCCTTCCTACACGGCGTGGCATGCTTTGCAGGCCGGCCGTAGGCGCACACGGACACGCTGCAGGGCACCATCGTCACGGCAACGCCAGCGTTTTGCTCGATTCCTGTCGGGACGCATAAAAATGACACGTACCCATCGCAAAGGGCACGTCGCTGCCATTCGCAGATTGCACCGAAGATGACGAGGTCCGTCCCGGAGTCGCCGCTCGTCTATCGAAATTGACCATGTCAGATTTCTGATGCTTATATACTGCACCAACCGAGTTAGACATCGCCAAACATCGAAGTGTCATTAACTTTCCTCCTTTCCCTCTTTTTTTCTCTCGCGTCAGACAGCACCATTTCCCGACCGCCGTCCTCATTCGACTCACTCGTTCCCAAATCAGGTTGATGCTTCTCCCTTCACATGAGAAACGTGAAAAAAGATTGGATCCCCGTTTTTGTGGGAAAAGTGCAGAGAAGACGAAGACGCCAACGCACGACGAAGGGAATACGTGAAAGCGCAAAGCGTACCGCGAACAACATCGCTGCTGCTCCAGTCGTTAAACGAGTTCCACAAGCACTTGCATATATACTTTCCATCCCGCCTCTTTTCCTTCCTGGAGCGCACAGCGAAGCGAGTTAATTATGTTGCTTTTCGCTGGAACGCAGCAGCATTTGCGCTGCGGGAGGAAGGGCAGGATGGGGAAGGGGGGAGGGGAGCTAACACTGGTGAGGCAACGAATGCTAAATCGGATAACCGCCCGAATAAACGAGGCATAAAATGGAAGCAGCTAGGGACAAGCACGTCGTCTCTCGAAGCTTCACTCTATCCTGGATTTTAGTGTCTTTTCTTCCTTCTTTTTACCCCCGGCTATCCATCACCCTTTTTTTTATCTAGGTTCGCTACACTTAAACCAGTTCACCAATCCCTAAATTATTCCCTAATTTGGCGCTCAATTAAGTTTGACCAACTTCTCAGCTCCTCCTTTCCCTATTCTGCCTTTAATTTCCCTGTTCTCTATTCATTGCCTATCTAGATACAAGTAACAGTACTTTCCTTTCCCTGCTGTGCCTTTCCAGTTCCCTGTTCTGGGGCTATTAAATCTGGTTAACCTCCCCACTTTCCCCTTCTTTGCCTGCGTTCTATCTCTGTTCATTTCTGCGTAAAGGGAAACACGACCCACATCCCTAAGTCCAAACCTCATCCACACTCTTGCGGCCACGTCAGTCACTGTTAAGCACTCTGCCGAGGTTAAGCAGTCCTTTTTGAGTCCGAACATCCCCATGTAAGAAGGCCTCACGCCTCAAACATTGCCCAACTTGCACAGCCTGGCAAAGGAAAAAAGAACGATGGCAATAAAAGAAGAAAAAGCTCGCCGAATAATGCATGCACGAGCGGCGCACGAGCGGCTGAGAAGAATGGCTCTTATATGCCATGCATGAGAGCGCTATAGGGGGCCGCTCTATTTGTGTAGTTATGCGTCTGATAAAGAGCGCTACGCTATTTCACTGCTAGAGAGAGAGAGACGACCGCGCGGCTCGCCGGTGGGGAAGATTTTTATGTGCGCATACATTAAAGGGACACTGAGGAGAAATTGAAGTTGGCTTGTATCCATAGAATACCAGCTCCTGATCACAAAAACGCCACTCTTCCTGAAAACAAAGCTCTTGTAATGTAGAAAATAGCAAGAACCAAAATACAGGTATCGCCGCCACAGGCCAATCTCGCAAGTACAAGCGTGATGACTTCCTAGGACAAGAGGCGCCACCATGGATAGGATAGGAAAACTTTTATTGAATCATAAGTATTTAGGCGATCAGAAGTCTTCTTGCTTGCTTCGCGTGTCGCTGTCTTCACGCTGCGCTGCAGGGAAGGCTTCTTCAGCAAAGGATGGTCCCTCAGTCCACCATGGAGGAATTTTCCTTACTTCATGGATGTCACGAATCTCTGAGGCTTGCAAAGGAAGGTTGCGCACCGCACCGCTAGCCGTCAGAAATCACGGAGTCTCCGGTTACGTCACGTTTCACGTCACTCCGTTCTGTGTCGTCATAAGAGTTCTCCGTGTCGTCATAAGAATTCTCGAGTTTGAATCTGAGCGGCGGGAAAAATTTTTCAACTTCGAATCCAAATTTCTTTGAAATAAATGCATCTTTCGCTCCCGGACAAGCATCAACAAAGCCATGAAATGCCGAACTATCAGGTATTGCTAACAAAAGAATTTTGATAGGGTTCTGTTCAGTGTCCCTTTAAGCGGTGCGGGAAATGCATGAGCATATTCTAAGCAAATGCGAACAGTTTATTTAGCTTCCTCAGCAAGTAATATAAAACGCACACAAAGACAATCGCTTTAGCGTGCGCATATTTGCCCACGTGTCCTCCAAGAAACGGTAACCAGGGACCGGCGGGGATCTAAAGGAGTACGGACACCCGGCGTCAAAAGTTAGCGAGGCACACGTGTTTCCGATAAACGCTATTTCCATGTAGCCTTGAGCAGATAGCCTGAAAATGACAGGGGTTCTGCACAGTTCCCGTCCTAGAGCGCAGGCCACAGGTTTTCATCTCAGGGTGTGTATACCAGGTGTCCCAGCTAAAAGTAACCAAGCCTTTTAAAAACTCCGAATGTCCTAGCCGCATGAGACCAACTGAGGGTTGTTTATAGTCACGTGACCTAATCTGGAGTGTTTTTCGTTCTTAAAAGTTAAGTAATTAGTTAAGTGTAGTTAGCTAACTTTTTGGTTATTGAATTGATGAATAAAGTGTCAATGTAAATGTTGTAGATCGTCTCAAAAAACCGCTGGCTGCGCTGTTTCCATTACGGTACGATTTACGTAGTTTTACTAATTGGCCTTAAAAAAGCCATCACGTGACCAGCTGCTGGGTCACATTTCTGCCCCAATGTGCATGCAAAGGCTCATCGGGGAGAGGACTTCAATAAAAATGAATTTTGCGGCTGCGTTTTTATGGAGGAAAAACGCTAAGGCGCCCGTGTGCTGTGCGATGTCAGTGCACGTTAAAGATCCCCAGGTGGTCGAAATTATTCCGGAGCCCTCCACTACGGCACCTCTCTCTTCCTTTCTTCTTTCACTCCCTCCTTTATCCCTTCCCTTACGGCGTGGTTCAGGTGTCCAACGATATATGAGACAGATACTGCGCCATTTCCTTTCCCCTCAAAAACCAATTATTATTATTCTTCTTTCACTCCCTCCTTTACCCTTCCCTTACGGCGCGGTTCAGGTGCCCAACGATATATGAGACAGATAAGATACTGCGCCATTTCCTTTCCCCCCAAATAAACCAATTATTATTATTATTATTATTATTATTATTATTATTATTATTATTATTATTATTATTATTATTATTATTCCCTGATACCCCTGTCACACGGCCTTCCTCGAAGGCCTTTCCAGCAAAGGCACCTCTTTTCGCCATAGGAGCGAAAGCTCAAAGGAGCAGCGACGCAGCTACACGGTGCAGCCCAAAGGTGGAACAGTCGTCGAGGCTTTGCACTCGCTGCTGTGCAAGAGGCGGCTGAAGTGGGTGTTTTGAAGTTAAAGTGGGGTATTCTATTCATTCGTTGAGCTCAGACCATTTTTTAATCTAATCGCTTCCTTAAAAGAGCTCCAACAGCTACTCTCATCAGCAACAGCAAGTTTTGTGTATCGCTGGTTCTCGAAGGCCGCGCCTTTGGGCTCCAAAGGTCTGGGACGGGCGCCTTCGCCTCCAAGGCCCTTAGCGGCAAAGGCGCAACATTTGTGCAGTGTAGCTGCACTCCTTAAGCCTTTGGATATAAGGACCCAATTCTCAAAGGCCTTTGCGGTGCCCGTGTGACAGGGGTATAAGACGCGCCTTGGGACATTTAAATGGCACCACTGTCACATAGACGCTTTTTTTTATTATGCGAGCTAGGGTTTAAGGCCGGAAAAAAAGACTGCGTGAACGATATCTTAGGGCAAACGTTGCAGTCAAATGTTTTTCAAAGTGATCTACAATTTTTCCACTGACACTTTGTTCCCCAGGGTAATAATTAAAAGGTTATCTAATTAGGCTTAATTAGTTACCTCTGAAGAACGAAACAAATACTACAGACTATAGGCCAAGCGACTCTAAACAACCCTAAGTTGGTCTCACCCGGCTAGGACATTGTTTTTGTAAAAGCTTTGTTGCCTTCAGCTGGGACACCTGGTATGTCCAATGGCTTCCGCAGAATTGACGTTTTTCTCGACTACCTCAGTTGTCAATTGTCTTGTGATCGCTGTTTTGTCCCTATAGTCCCTAGTGCATGGTAGCGCGTGGAATCTATGGGCGCGGGCGGTATAAAATGAGCGATCATGTAGGGAGAGATGATGACGTAAGAGGTTCAGCGGAGTTGCTCCCACAAAGGTAGAGGGCAGAACAGGCTCTGGGAATTGGTGATTGAAGCAACGTTCCTCTGTACGCGCTCTTACCTGATGCGGGAGAAACAGCGGTCGGCGCAAATTTATTCCTTTTCACTTCACGTTCACCATTTATTCGCCATCGGAATCCCCTTACGATGGTTACGCCAGCCTTTCCCGTCATAAAGTTTGCACGGCCGTACGGCCGATTTCGTTGGGATTTTTGTCTTCCTGTCATCGGGCGTCCAGTGCTTCTGAGCTTTTCTTGCGCTGAGTTTAAATGTTCTGCACGTGGAACAAAGCAGTGTCGTAGAAGGAAGCCACACGTGTGAGCCGTTGGTGAAGAACGAAGAATCAATAATAATAATAATAATAATAATAATAATAATAATAATAATTGGTTTTGGGGGAAAGGAAATGGTGCAGTATCTGTCTCATATATCGTTGGACACCTGAACCGCGCCGTAAGGGAAGAGAACAAATTCAGCGCAGCACGTGCGTGGTGAGGTCAGGCGGCAGAGCGTTGCTCAGAACTCCAAGCAGGCGAATAACCACGTGTCTATACTGCAGGATGCCAACAGTGAAAGGTCTTTATAGTTCAGCCCAGAACGCTTACAAGCGCAGTCATTTCGGTTTCAGTCAAGCTCTCCCAAAGTATTGCCCAAAACGCTCCCTTACCACATCATCAAAAAGCATTGAATGTAGCCAAACGATGCATTCTCAACTGAGCCAAGAACTGAAAAACAACCGACCTCTCGTTTTCCATCGAAACCGCCCTGCCGACTCACCCAGAAATCAATCAATCAATCAATCAATCAATCAATCAATCAATCAAAAATTATTGCTTGGCCAACCCAAGCACCGGGTATTAGCGCTAAGGCATTCACTTTCCATTGCTTGCATAGAAATGAGCAAATATATATTAATGAAATAAATTATCAAACAAGGGACGTCAATTCCAACTGCTTTCTCTCTGTTGTACACATAATGCTATTAACCCTCGCAAACTCACCAGCACAACAAAAGAAGGAAAGAAATGCCGAGCTCCTGCACAACCGCACACAATCCCTAGGCGTTTCCCTAGACGTCAATACATCCCCAAGTCCAATATCTGGGGAAAACCAAGTGGGCGTGGCCGCCCCTAGGATGATAAATAATGTCTCTTCCCCTTGCCAACAGGTGGCACTGCTGGGCGCGCGTTCGATTTGCGGACGCGTCTAAGCCAAATAAAAGCACTCGGAGAGAGGGGGCGCCAGAAGGAAAGGGCAGGAAAAGTGGGCGAGGAGCACAAAGCGACAAGTGAAGTGCCTTTTACGCTCCGTACAATGCCCATTTGCGATCCTCTTTCATCATTTCGTTTCTTTGCTTCGACTTGCAGGCGCGACTTTGGAGCCGAAAACGCTTTCAAAGCGCTGAACAGACGGTTAGTAGACAAGAAGGAAATCGCTGCCGCCAAGTACAATGGCGAAGAACTCGCTTCTGAGGTGTTGTAAGTCATCGCACTTACATTGGGCACGGAGAAGCACCCACTAAAGGCGTAAAACTTGAGCACTTCAGAGGGAATTGCTCAACGATACTACATAGATGTATCTGCTGGCCTCTCTTTGGCCAGCAGGTAGTAGTAGTAGTAGTAGTAGTAGTAGTAGTAGTAGTAGTAGTAGTAGTAGTAGTAGTAGTAGTAAGCGGTTATTTATTAAGCAAGAAAATGAAGGAAAGTATACTTGCCGACCGCCGCATCTGCTGTCGGATACTTAAGCACATGAGCTGCGGCCAACGGAATTTAATGGACAGGGAGTTGACAGGGATATGAGGCAAAGCTGGGGAGTGACAGGGAGAAAGGACAGAGTTAGGGACACGTAGCCACTGGCACTAATATCGATTTTTTTTTCGTTGCGACATACTACGCCTACGGCGCCGTTACCCACGGATAAGACTCCTCCTAGGGCGGTCGCTATGAACGTTTGTCGCTATGAACATTGCGTGCCGCTCCCGGATCGCTGCGCAAACAAATTAGAGCCCGACGATCGGGTGTCCCTCTCCTCGTCGTCCCACGTGTAGTATGATGCCTGCGACGTCCTCAAAGGAAGCGTGGGAAGTCGCCCAATGGGACACGCTGCTGGACCAGAGACAAAAAGAGGTGCCCGCACGACAAATCGAAATTGAGTTATACACGATCCGCGCGTGGCCACCCGCACACATGTGCAAGAGTTTACGTAAAAGAGCGTATTCGACAACACCCCCCCCCCCCTTTTCATATCTCGCCGCCCACCCGCCTGGCTTCCTGCTTTTGAGGACCAAGGATCCGCAAAGCATCGACACCCACGCAGGGTATTTCTCGTTAAACTCAAGACCTGATGCAAGCCGGAGCTGACTGCACGCTCCGTTGATCAAAGTGGGAATTCATGCATGCAATGAACTTTACAAATTTTACAAACAAATTTTATCAAAACTGTGGTTATGTCTTTCACAGACAGCCCATTCCAGTCACTTTTTCAATCATACCTCCAATGACTCATCACTGAGCAGGGTTTTAAAACTCAAGTACCTTGGCGTCGTATCTACCACTAACAGGTCCAGGTCGAAACATTAATTTCATCGGCACTAAACCACTTAAGCTTAGGTAGTTGTCAATTGAGGCACAACTTCGCTAATGCTCCAAAAGAGACTGAGCAGTTAACGTGCAAATATTTAATTCGTCCAGTACTAGATTACGCATATCATGTCTGGAACCCTCATAAATATTGCGACATTAACCTCATTAACAGCATTCAAACAAAAATCAATCAGGTTCATATATCGCCGCTATGAGAAACATTTCTCACTCTCTTGTGCCTTGTCTTTTATGAGCCTAACTTCTCTATCTATGCGCCATCACAACGAGTCACTAAAATTACTGCAATGCATCTTCAATTATTGTTATCGTGAGTCAGATAGTAACTATATTTTCCAGATATTCCCCGACCAAGCAGCTAGAGTAACCACAACCTTAACATTAGGCTACACGTCGTTTTTTTTTTCGGCCGATAGTTTAACAATGGAACTTAATCTCAGGAATGGTAAGATCTCTCCCATTAAACTCATTCCCATCTGTAATTAATGCCACAAGATTATATGTAGTGGCTTGAGTTTACAGCCCAAATGGCTTCAATTTCGTTCATATTACTGAAACTTTGATATATGCTCTGCTGCCATTTCATAGTTATTTCTTGAGCTCTGCCGTACATCACGTCAATTCCGTTTTTATTGTCTGTTGTATGTGCATTAAGGGTATGGATGATTTGTTTGCCTCACTCCTGACGTAATAGCCCCGTACAGGGGTTGCAGTATAAATAAATAAATAAATAAATAAATAAATGCCATTTTTCACTCGCATTTCTTGATAAGCGCACTCTTTAACGTACACGATGATTTCTCTCAAAATGTGACCCTCACTGCATTTGCTGTGTGCGAATAAAAAGAAAATGCGTTTCCAAGAAAAGCACAAAAATGTAACTAGTGTAACCGACCGCATCCTCATTTGGAATTTGTAAAAAATTTTCCCTAAAAGCAACGTGGGAAATAATTTCCGAAAATTCTCCGCGCTGCTTTAGAAAGCTAGTTATTAGCGCCGCCATATTTTATTTAGTAATGCTGCTACCGATTACAAGAATAAATGTATTTCGAACCCTAAATCATCTCGATTTAACATAATTTGCACTCTCCCCAAACCACGATATCTCTACAGTAACCTATTCACCTGAATGTGAACTGATTCTGAAGTTGCTTTTTATTTTTCGTGCACAAGAAAAAAGCAAAAAAGACCAATGAAAAACACACCTCCTCTCCCGACTCGAGCGCATTCTACAGGCTGCTTAACTACATTTATTGTCGCAAGCTGCGGTCGCAATTATAACGTCCCCTAACTGCCACTATCAGTGGCCCGCTCTAACGTTATCACTGCCAAGCTCAGTAAAATATAACGCAGGGCTTGTTCCTTCATATTGTCTGAGATAACGTTCAGTCCAGGAAACAGACAAGGGTGACAAAGACAGGACCGTCCCTAACTCACTCCATGTTTATTTCAGAGCTCTTGGTGGTTTTATATACAACCTAAAGTAGCCTGAGAGACACGTGCAATATTAATGGGTAAGCACTGTATGGCTATGCGATTTCGTGTCATCACGAGCCTGTCATGATAACGTTCGAACGAATTGCGTTATAAGAAAAAGAATGGTTGCATTATGAATAGCATCAAAAAATCTCGCAGGAGAACTCACAAGGTGCATGTGGGGTAATTAACTAGAGCCAAAAAGGCCCAAAAAGTGGGCGGGGCCGGAGAAAAAGTGGCGCCCAATTTGAAAACGCCGCAAGTGGGCGGAGCTAAAGCGTGGCGCCAAATTTGAAAAACCGGATGTGTGGACCGAGCGAAGCGTGGCGCCAAGTTTGAAATCTCAAAATGGGCAATGATGGAGCTTGATTAATTTAGGCAAAGAGGGGCAAAGAGGGGCGAGGAGGCGTCAATGCTCACGCATTCTTCCAATGCGGGTGCCGCAGTGATCTCATAATTTTGTTTTTGCAATCACACGGCGGATGCGGTTCACCTGCACATTTTCTGCATATTTTTTTACGGCGAGACCTCCATTCCGAAGGGACCATTTAGACGTCGGCCTGTTCGGGCAATGTATAGGCGTAAATTTACTAAAGACTGATGGGAACAAAAATGAAACTCGATAGCGCTTCTCCCGTCTCTTGGCTCTCTGCGTTGTCTCAGTGGCCGTGGTGTTCGGCTCTAAAGGTTACCGAGATGGCGAAGGCCATCGGTTACATTTCTTCCGCAGCAGCCGCACTTCGATGGAGGCAACACGCACAGACACCCAAGTACCGGCATTTCGTTGCTCGATAAATTATTAACCCAGAGCCCTGCACTAGCTACGTCGTGCCTCGAACCGCTCAGTCGATTTCACAAGAAAAAAACCAATCAGTAGATCAGCCAATCAATAAATCGATCGATGAGCCCCAAAATTAATGCATCTGTAATAATATGATCAATATATGAACCAGTCAATAACTAGATCGATGAACCAGCAAGTCAGTAAAACACTCAATAAATATAAAAATGAACCAGTCAACCAATCGATTAATGACCAGTGGTCAATCAATCAATCAATCAATCAATCAATCAATCAACCGTTCAGTCATTTGATCGATAAATCAATCTGCATAATCTCTCTGTAGTTCCCATCTGCCTTTAACGCAAAGTAAAATTCTTTTAGCTTATGCAGAGCTGTTCAGGTTTGTTTCTTAAATCCTACACTCGAGTCAGCATAGCTCGCTAGGCAGGAAGTTTACGCCGCTACCTCAGCGGAAGTCATTGAAATTTTATGATTCAGCGTTTCTGTAGAGGGCGAATACAAAGAAAGCAAGTGGCAGGAAACCGCAGCACGCCAATTCGACAGAATCAAAGACTTCCAAATGTAAAAAAAAAATAGGAACAGTAAACGACAACAATATCAGGGAACAATAAGAGCCCAACGCTTCCACGCGCAAGCTAGCTATACGTCAAAGAATAGAGTCTTGATTTTTACCCCATCTTATCTCCTCTCTCTCTCTCTCTTTTCATTCTCCGATCCTCGGCTAAGGCCGCGCTGTTTCGAAACCAGCACGCTTCGTCTTCAGCGCATACTGTGACGAAGAAGCGCTTCTTCTTCTTCTTCACCCCAGGTATATGACACTTCTGTCTTCCACACCTCTTTTCCTTCCTTCCTTTCCAACCCTCTTCAGCGCACGACAAAAGCGGAGGCGTGCCGACCGTGACAAAACAGGAAAAAAAGGAAAGAAGGATATCGAGGTACATAAACATCGATAATTGAAATACCATTCAGCTTCCGCAAAATAGAAAATATTGTCCTTTCAAAGCGCACCGAGCAGCTTTCTTTCACGTTCCCGGGGGTCCCTCCCCAACCTGCAGGGTCTCCTTCGTCGGAGGAAAGCCGATTAGCATCATTTGCGAAGATCGCCCAGGGATCGAGCGACGCGACAACGACGGTATTATTATAGGCAGTCGTCGCGTCTCCGTGTGCTTTTATTTCGTTTAAGTCGGCGGCTTTGCGCCTTAGCATCCGGCGGTGCGTTGGAGTCGGCGCACAACATCAGGCATTGCGAAACGCGTTGTGCGCGTTTTCGTCCGATTATTCGTCCGATTATTCGTCCGATTATTCGCCTGATTATTCGGACGCGACCGAAGATGTCGGCCTTTAAAGTAGGCTGTGGCATGCAATGCCGCCGACCGCCGCTATGCACGGAGCACGAGAAACGCCATCGTAGGGATTTTTTCGCCCTGTCTCCATCAAAGGAAAGCACAGAAAAACAGCGGCTGCCTACGTGCAGAGAGTTATTTTATTGAATATACACGATACCAATATGATTCATTTAAAATCATTCACTCTGCACTTTGTAATTATTAAATAATATACACAAGTATGCTTGAGGAAGATATCCGCATGGTCATACAACTGTACTCCAAAACCGCACCTCCGTAACTACTATATCATTAAGTTAAATAAAGTGAAATGAATAAAAAAACATAACCTGCATATTTGCAAGCATGTCTTTCAATCTGTTTTCCTCTTCAGTAATGAAGGAGAAAGCATGTGTCTTTCTCCGGCGCAAAGTGGATTTTCATCTGAAACATAATTCTCTTCAGATCATTGCTGGACTGTTTCAAGTACTCCTTTTTTTCCGCATGCTGCTGAAGTATGCATGAAACAACTTGGACGGATCCCTTCGCGCACTACCCTTTGAAGAGTCTGTTAAATTAGCTGTCTAACCAAGCTACGTGTAAATCTGTTTTGCTGTTTTTTTCTTCAGTAATCACTCCCGCTGTAATTCAGATTGGGACAGCAGAATTTTTGATTATCAAATAACCTACTTTATAATATGAACAGCATATAGAGAATGTGTTTTTTTGGAAGGCCCGATTTTTTTAAAACAGGGTTTTTAATGTACACACAAGCCTTTTGCGGCTTATAGTTATATCAGTGTTGGCGGACGTGAAAAAACAGGTGAAATATATTGCCAAGTACAGCGCTTAACTAAATTATAATAGTTAATCTTTTAGCTATTACCGATAGGTACCTGGCTGCAATTTGAGATTAGTAGCTGGTCTAATTAAGTAATAGCCATATCAGTTCTTGGAGCCCTTGGCGATTACCCTTGGCACTGTGGGTCGACAAAATTTTCGACAGATTACGTGCACAGGAGGGGTTGCTTTCCCCGCACGCTTTTTAAAAGCGCATGTATTTTGGCACGATACGGCAAGATTGTGAGCCAAGCCAGATTGTGACCATGCCAGGTGGCAGTTAAATTAATGACTGGTCGCGCGAGGTTGTTCGGGAAGAGCAACAACCTGGGTCTCACAAGCCCCACCGATGGCAGCACCTGCCATTCCAGGGCCATCACTTAACCGCTGCACCAATGCACCAGCAGTGGTATGAGGACTCCCAGAGATCTAGCAGAGAATGACCAATTCCGCATATACGGGCACGAACCAACTAAAGATATCGTGTCATACCCTTAAGGCGGAGCTCAAGTGTTCCCTCTTGTTTCTTTTTTTTAATAATTTTTTTAATCCTCGTGCATGGTGCATATACCTTTCCTGACGATACCAGTATACTGAAGAAGGATGGAAAGTTGGGCGAGTTGGTAAAACAACAAAGATAAACAACCAAGGAAATAATGGAGGCATCTTTCATTCGAAGAAGACAATCAGAGTGTGTTAGCCAGCCTTCCTTGTTTCTGGTTGATGATGATAATAATAATAATAATAATAATAATATTAATAATAATAATAATAATAATAATAATAATAATAATAATAATAATAATAATAATAATAATAATAATAATAATAATAATAATAATAATAATTGGTTTGGGGGGAAAGGAAATGGCGCAGTATCTGTCTCATATATCGTTGGACACCTGAACCGCGCCGTGAGGGAACGGATAAAGGAAGGAGTGAAAGAAAGGAAGAAGAGGTGCCGTAGTGGAGGGCTCCGGAAAAATTTCGACCACCTGGGGATCCTTAACGTGCACTGACATCGCACAGCACACGGGTGCCTTAGCGTTTTTCCTCCATAAAAACGCAGCCGCCGTGGTCGGGTTCGAACCCGGTGGTTGATAAGGAGGTTTCGTTTTTAGATCATTCATGAACTGAAAGTAAGGGGGGGGCTCGTTGTTGATGAAAGTGTACCTTGCGGCTGATAAGTGTGTAGCGATGTAACCATTGAAAGTGCCAGCGCAATTAATATGTTACTGATATGTCACGTGTTTTTTTTTGTTTAAAATGTATGTTCTCAATAAAACATTAGTTGCGAGTCGGCGCTTGTCTGTGTCTTTCTCTTCTCGTCCCTCATCTGTTCGCGCTGTTCCACCCACCATGAACTGCTACGAGTATATTAGTATATCGGCCCTGTAAACGTGCTGATGACGTTATCAGGTCAACAGCTGCAGTTATTCCCGCATTTTTCCTGCCTGGGTTCTTGCATTGGGGCTCTACGCTTCCTCGGAACCGAGGCCGAACATTCGTACCACACACCGCGGAAGTCTCCCGAGATTCCCCGCAGTGGCGGCGTATCGTCGTCCTCCCTCCCCAGGGAGGGAAGACACAGCCACCGATCTCCGTCGCGTTGCACGACACGCCATCATCCGTCACTATCAACTGATGTATGCAATAGGAGCGGTGGAGCAGTTTCTCCCCCGTGTCGTGAAGACGCCAATTTGTGACGGTGCGCGCGTATATGATACACGGGGACTCCGTCGGGGTTTAGAAGCGTTACAAGCGTGAGGGGAATACATGGCGCGATCCGAGCCACTTCAATGGCAGCTAAGCCACTCCGCTACACATCGCAGACTCGCGCCCCCGGCGCGGAGAAATTATCGCCGCAGTCGTACAACTCGCCTGCGACACACTCGATCATCAGCAGCGTGGTATCACGATGAAGTCGAAGTTGCTGCCGCGGTGGCTCAGTGGTTATGGTCCTCGGCTGCTGGCCCGAAAGACGCGGGTTCGATCCCGGCCGCGGAGGTCGAATTTCGATGGAGGCGAAATTCTAGAGGCCCGTGTACTGTGCGATGCGAGTGCACGTTAAAGAACTCCAGGTGGCTGAAATTTCCGGAGCCCTTCACTGTACGGCGTTCCTCGTAGCCTGAGTCATTTTGTGACATTAAACCCCCATAAACGAAAGCAAACCGAAGTGGACAGAAAAAAATTTCGCGTTTCGGCTCTTCCACCTTTTTTTCTCTGTCGTGTTTTTTTTATTATTATTCACAGCGACACATCTGTACGTACGACTTTCCTTCAGGTGAACGCCGATGGTGGTGTACGTCGTAGCGAAAAACTCTTCCTTACACCTGCCGACGAATGTGAATGCATCTGCTTGGGCCGTGCAAGCACCCTCTCGAGGATGCTACCGTGGCGGATTTGTAGGCTATTCTTGAAGGGGACGGCATGTTTGTTTACGCTGAGGTTTTCTTGAGCCTTTAATCGTC
Organism: Amblyomma americanum; assembly: GCF_052857255.1. Taxonomy (NCBI): domain Eukaryota; kingdom Metazoa; phylum Arthropoda; class Arachnida; order Ixodida; family Ixodidae; genus Amblyomma; species Amblyomma americanum. The sequence goes on along the minus strand of NC_135507.1, from coordinate 25,518,486 downwards.
AAAAAAGCGGTCCAACATGCTTTTCTCTCGAGAAGAGTAACAAAGGGTAACACGAAAGGAGTAAAAACGAAGTAAGCCGGCCTCTAGGGTACTCCCTTTAGGAGGTAGGGTATGCTGCCCAAGCCCTGTGGTAGATTTTCATTACTAAAGATACAGAGCACTTACGGTTGGCAACGGAAACAAATTCCCTCTTCAAAAACGTACCAAGTTCTAGCACTTAGGAAGATTTTAACCGAGGCTTCAATATCCTCTGTTTGGTAAACTAAAGATCCGGCGCCACGTTTAAAATACTCCTCCCTTCACTACTTCATCAGGTTATTATAATGCTTTCCAGCGAGATTATACCAGCTCCTACATCGTTATGGACTCTCAGGCTGCCTGCCGTGCATACACAACGGTATAGAGTACCCCGGTACCTCGCTTTGCTCTACGCGCCTTGGTACCCACGCTAACACAAGACCACGTCATATCCTGTACCCCACATCACGAAGGCTGACGACGTATAGCTCGCGACTGCACCCACCGAGCGGGGCTCTCCTGATTTGGACAACACTTACCCTCTCGCAACACTAATCGACGCATCTCGAGGCTCTCCGCATCAATCGCCGCCTATTTCTCCAACCTCACAAACACCTATCTTCAGCGTGGCAGCCTGTGACCTCCGCCGCATACAGACCCTTGCATTTCCAGATCTGCACCGCACACACCTTGTCCATCCTAACCAACATTCTGACAAATGCCTACTTTAACACACATTACTCGGACATGCCCCCGCAAACCGCAACACTTGAAGCCTCCTAACGCGGCCTTGCAGAAATGAGAGGTACAGCTGACCAGCGCCACACTGGAGACCCAGAAGGCGTTCATCACCATCGCCACCGGGTCAGCCCGGGCCACTGCGCTCTTGGACTGAGGACCCTACCCATCCCGCCCCAATCACCTCCTCTGGGATCTCATCATCATCAACATCAGCCTGACTACATACACTTCAGGGCAAAGGCCTCTCTCATGTCTCTCCAATTAACCCTGTCCTTTGCCGGCTGCGCCCACCCTATGCCCGCAAACTTCCTGATCTCATCCGCCCACCTAACCTTCTGCCGCCCTCTGCTGCGCTTGCCTTCTTTTGGAATCCACTCCGCTACCCTTAAGGACCAACGGTTCTCTGGCCTTCGCATCACATGCCCTGCCCATGCCCCTTTCTTCCTCATGATTTCGACTAGGATGTCATTAACCTGCGTTTGTTCCCTCACCCACTCTGCCCACTTCCGGTCTCTTAACGTTACACCTATCATCTTACACATATCACATATTGGGATCTAATAAATGTTTATTCCTACCTTCCTGCGTGAGATTTCACAATTGGCGACATCAAAGAGTCCTGGGCGACAGTGTGGTGAGAAGAAAGGCACCCACACTGCGAGCGCCGCACAGATAAGCCTCCGAGAGCCGCACTCCGGAGGGTTCACCGAAAGAGAAACGGAGAACAGCGTGAGGGGCACCTCGCAAACAAGGAGAATAGCTGCCAAACACAGATAAGCCAGGAGTCGCAGTAGAAGGAAATACTGCCAAAACACCGCGCAGCTCTGAGGCCACAGTCAAGCAAAGCAAACACCGCGAAAGCGTAGTATATACCGTAAATACGGCGACAATCCTGAAGAGCTCGCCGAGAACGAGGCCAAAAGAGGGAAATGCCGCGGGACAAGAAGGGAAGGACGGAGGGACCCTGGCGGAAAAACGCAATCTCGAGACGCAGCCTAGCGTTGTGGGAAAGGTGCCGCCGACGCACCTGGCTCCTTCACCTCTCTATACTGTCGTCAGGTGGCGTTGCCGGTGTTCCCCACGGGAAGAGAGGAGACCGGTGCTCGTTTCATCTTTTCAAATGAAAAAAGGGAATTGGGGAAAACGGAAGGCAGGGCTGGAAAGAAGAGGCACGATTTTTTCCGTAACATAGCTGAAGAGGAGAACTTATGATCCCGGTGGAGATGGATACGAATTACGGCGATGTAGACATACAGCGGCGTGTATTAACCGAACGCACTTAATAATAATAATAATTGGTTTTTGGGGGGGAAGGAAATGGCGCAGTATCTGTCTCATATATCGTTGGACACCTGAACCGCGCCGTAAGGGAATGGTAAAGGAGGGGGTGAAAGAAGAAAGGAAGAGAAAGGTGCCGTAGTGGAGGGCTCCGGAATAATTTCGACCACCTGGGGATCTTTAACGTGCACTGACATCGCACAGCACACGGGCGCCTTAGCGTTTTTCCTCCATAAAAACGCAGCCGCCGTGGTCGGGTTCGAACCCGGGAACTCCGGACCAGTAGTCGAGCGCCCTAACCACTGAGCCACCGCGGCGGGGTCCGAACGCACTTGTCGGAGCAGAATTCAGAAAAGAAGGCATTTTAGAATGGTAAAAAAAAGGCGACACGAACGAGACAGTATACACAGTATCTTCGCCCAATCGCGGTCGTACATTTTATTGCGCCGAAAAATGTCTTCAGATGCGGAAGCCTGGAGTTCAAGCCATTGATTTTGCGTGAAAAAAAAAATTAATCTGAGAACCTCACAGCTTTTTGTTGAAAAGAGGACAGCCGAAATCACAAAAAAAATATGACAGGCATGGAAGAGTAAAGGGAGTCGACTGGAGTCTTGGGGAAAATAGTAACACGTCCTGACGCGATTTACTGCTGAATAAATAAAATGTGCCTGTAAACCTTTTTGCAGGCCCAGTTTATATTCGTGGTTACGAAGACTTCACCTCATCTGTAAACATGCTCCAAGCCGCCGCGGTAACTCAGTGATTATGGCGCTCGGCTGACGGCCCGAAATACGCGGGTTCGATCCCGGCCGCGGCGGTCGAATTTCGATAGAGGCGAAATTCTAGAAGCCCGTTTATGATCGATGTCAGTGCCAGTTAAGGAACCTCAGGTGGTGCAAATTTCCGGAACCCTCCACTACGGCGTCCCTCTAAGCCTGAGCCCTTTTTGGGACGCTTAACTCCTATAAAAGTAACCAAATTAAAATATAATCTTCTACAGCCTTGCATACCCACCGCGACGACGTGCTTTGCGTTGCGTTTCGCGTGACTATGCACAGACTGCTGCAGCCTGCATGGAGCTCCGAGAAAAACTTCAGGGACAACCAGTAACAACTCACGTCAGTAACAACTCACGTGAGTAACAACTCACGCCAGTGTCTACAGGGTGACAAAGGAACGCGGGTATTTTTCGATTACAACATACCACGACGCTGTTTAGCCAGCAGAAAACTACCCCCCCCCCCCCCCCCCTTGGGTGGCAACTTAGCGCAACATAAAAATGTTCACAAATAAGACACTGACAGGATGACGCGCATCAGGACAGAAACTGTACCTCGTACAGTTATCGCTGCAAAGACTAGATTTCTACTGAGAATAAATTATCGCACCTAATACCCACATCAAACGGCATTCCTCGAAGGCGTTTCCAGCAAAGGCACCTTTTTTCACCAAAAAAGCGAAATCTTAAAGGAGTAGCGACACTGTTACACGCTGCAGCCCAAACGTGAAAAAGTCGTTGATGCTTAGCACCCACTGCTGCGCTCGAGTCGGCTGAAGTGGGTATTTAAAAATTAAAGGGGAGAATTCTGTTCATTCCTTGAACTCAGACAATTTTTTTTTTCATTCTAATTACTTGCTTGAAATAACTGTAACAGTCGCTCTCATCAGCAGCAGCAGATTTTGTGCATTGCCTTTGCCACCAGGGGCACTCGGTGTTGCTTCAACAATTTACTGCCTTAAAATCTGGGCATAAGATTTAGACAACCGCACAAAAAGCAAAGCCAGACACAACTTTTGTGCCTTTAAAAGATATTTTCAAACATTGTTGGCTTCATCTACTTTTTTTATTGCTTTTACTTCTTGACGTTGGATGGCACTGCGATCGCTGGTTCTCGAAGGCCGCGCCTTTGGGCTCCAAAGGTCTCGGACGGGCGCCTTCGCCTCCAAGGCCCTTAGCGGCAAAGGCGCAACATTTGTGCCGTGTAGCTGCACTCCTTAAGCCTTTGGATATAAGGACCTGATTCTCAAAGGCATTCGCGGTGCCCGCGTGGCAGGGGTTATAAGGCGCAACGGCCACGTGACCTGCTTCTTAAATCGACTAAGGCGAGGGACTGATGGGCGCGCTAAGCGAGGGATTAGGGAACCCATTGCAAAGCGTGCGGGATGACTAATCCCTGGAGGAGATAACAAGAGCAGCAAGTGAAAACGATTTGCTGGGGAAGTTCTCGAAGCAATGCATCGTTCTTGGGACAAGGCGGATCAAGGATTAACGAGCGTAAAGAAGGAAACAAGAACGGAGAGAAAGAAATGCGGTCGACGCTGGATAAACGAACGGCTACAGAGGGAGCCACGAGAGAAGGCAACAAAAAGAAGAACAAGAAAAACAAATACAAAAGCAATACGACACTCACGGTGATCGAGCCGACACACATAAGGAAAAATAGAGCGGTTGATCATCTCACAGCGCAGATTTCGGGAAAAAAAGGAAAAAAAAAGAAAACGACGAAAATCAGGCAAAGAAAAAGTATTTGGATTGTCAAGATGTTAGGATAAAGTCGATGAACCCGACAAGCACTCCGCGGTAAATCTGCCTCGCGATACAGATTTACTCCAAAACATTCAGATTCAGCATTACGCTTCGGCTTCTGCGCACTGTAAAGAAAGCTCCGAAAGAGAAATCCATTTATTTTGGTGAAAAGTAAAATAATAAGAACCTCTTCCAGGCAGCTGTGTTCAAACTGTCAAAAAGGCGAACCGTTATTAATAATAATAATAATATCGTTGGACACCTGAATACCCGCCGCGGTGGCTCAGTGTTTAGGGCGCTCGACTACTGATCCGGAGTTCCCGGGTTCGAACCCGACCGCGGCGGCTGCGTTTTTATGGAGGAAAAATGCTAAGGCGCCCGTGTGCTGTGCGATGTCAGCGCACGTTAAAGATCCCCAGGCGGTCGAAATTATTCCGGAGCCCTCCACTACGGCACCTCTCTCTTCCTAACATCTGCTTTCTGCGCTACCTTTTTTAGGTTGTGTGAAACAGTGTGCACGTAAGGGAGCACAGCAACCTTTTTTCTCTCACTAGACTCAACAAGCTAAACAAGCTTTGCAAGCTGACGAAACCCTACTCTTCTGTCAAACAATTATGTGGTATCAAACACCAAACAGCGTACGTGGACTGTGTAGACTGTGTTGTGTACTGCATCCCTCTATCTTGTGGCAAAAAGTATGTCGGGCAAACGGGCTGTTGTCTCAATGACCGGCTACGCCAGCACAACAACAATGTTAAAAATTCCTTCGGAAGCAACCTAGCCATTCACTGCAGTAAGTGCCGCAATTGTGCTCCATTGTTAAATCAGTGCCACATCATTGGACGTAGTCGTGATCAACTAACCCGAGAGATTATAGAAGCACAGAACATAGCATCACTGGGTAGCACTTGTGTAAGCTCACCGTCCATTTCATTGTCAAAAAAAGAACTTGCCTTCCTCAGGGTATCAACGTAATCGTGCACTTATCTCCTTGGTTCTTTTAGTCTCGGTAGCTATACTGTGTATTCTCGCACGTGTAGTTTTCTGCCGTGTCATAAAAGCGTTCGAGAACTGTTTAAAGCACTTGCGGTTTTACGAAATAAACAGTTGGAAGTAGATCGTCCCTGTCTGTTCTCTCTGCGTCCTCGGTGTTTTAGCGCTTCTGAAAATGTCAAATCTGCACCAACTAGCCCGATCCGCTACCCTTCTGAATTTCGAGCTTGAACACGCACACCATGGCGATGCCGAAGCGCAGCCTACTAGACCTTGGTGCAGGTCGCCTAGGAACGGAAAAAAGTGCCACGTGACCACGAAAAGAGGTCATTATTTGGGGGGGGGGGGGGGGCGCTCGTACGGGAAGTAGGTAGGGAAGGGGGGGGGGGGAGCGCAGTGTGCAGGGATATCGGGGTTTGGAGAGGGGGGCAGGAAAGGAGGCAAGGAAAAGGTAGTCGGGCGCATACCGGTCTGACCCTTGGGATGCGGGAGCCCGTTTCGGCGCGTGGAGCGATGCTGGCGGTGCGCTTGCGCCGGCTAGGTTGCCATCAGCCGGAGAAGGCTATTGGACAGACGGATATGCCGGGCGCGCCAATCGGCATGCTGGGACCATCCGCCTCGCTCGCAAGCGCCAAAGTGATCGTACAACACCTTTCCGCCTCACGTCCGCCTGGCGGCCGAAAACTGGCGGACCGCTCGCGAAGCGGACGAGGCGGAAGGCGCTCCGAAACGATCGTACAACGGCCCTTACTGTGGCCGGGTGCACCGGAGCGGCTCCGTCCAGAATCACGTGACGCCCGCTCCGGCTCTCATTGGCCCCCTGTCGCTGCCCTCTCCCGGCATCGGCGTCGGCGTTTCTTTCTGTTCCGCCAGAACCCGATGATTTTCCAAAAAAGTCCTCTCCGGCGGCAAAAAAAAAAAAACGCACCGCTGCCGACGACGCCGACGAATCGACCGGAAAAACGCTCCATGCGGGCCGCGCTTCATACGCTTTTACTGCGTCAGCTGTCTCAAGGACCGGGTAGATGGCGTCTCCGTCGATGTGCGTCCTAACCGTAGACTACTGCGTCCATCTTTCATCTGTAGGCAATGTCTGCAAAGACGGGCCCGAGGCAGAAGTGACGCTTACATGTCGCGGACTAGGCGTCCTCGAGAATGTGACACTTGCGGCCATATACGTGGGCGCGGCGATTCGAACAATGAAAACAGGAGGTCTTTTCGCGCTAAAAAACTGCACATCGATTCGGCAAACTCTATTAAGCTCTCAGTAACCTTGTCAGGCTTTAAAAAGCTATTTCTAATGTTTTCTTCATAACGAATTTCCATTAATTAATATTAATGAAAATTTAAGACTCGATTATCTCGTTAATATTTTTCGTATAGTGCTTCTATTTTGTTTTATGTCTCTCAATAATTCCGCACAGTATACCTTTCGGTTATTATGGAATGTAGTTTATGGAAGAAATTGAACCTTTTCTCAGGAAATACGCACCAATTGGCCCAGCAAGCTGTGCTTCTTCAAATATATGATAATTTTATGCAGCCAAATATTTCTACGTCGCTTTCCTGCTATTCTGTAATTACACTTTCTACATTTATTAAACACTCGGACCTATTCCTGTGTAATAACTCCCCCACCCCCTCTTGGCACCATATTCTCCTTTTTCCTTCTTCCTTAAAAGGGAACCACCTTCCGAACGATCCTCGTGGTTGTCACCCACCTGTTAAGGTTTCCTACGCTTTCCCCATACCCACAACTTCCACGCTAACTAGCCTTCGATTGGTTTCCGTGGTAACCACCCACCGGTGGAGACTTCTGACGATCTCGCCATACCCTCCTCCTTCCACGGTAACCACCCGCCGAGTGGTTCCTGTGGCAATGCGCTGCCGCTTACGCCGACTTCTACTACTACTCTTACTATACTATCACTGGTTTTCCTCCACACCATCTTGTTTTTCTGAAGGCCCCCCTTCATTTGTAACGCTTTTTTTAAACTGATATCTACCAAAAAACGGGTACAGATTCTCCTCTGCCCTAGGCACACCGTAGACCCCTAGAAATTTAGACCTCCCCCGCATCCCCCCCCCCCTAGTTTCAATTCCTGCGAAAACCCCTGACTACTACTACTACTACTACTACTACTACTACTACTACTACTACTACTACTACTACTACTACTACTACTACTGTACCACTATTACTACTTCTACTGTACCTACTACTCCAAAGCCAGGAACGGGCGCCTAATTGTTGCCTCTGTAAGATATAAAGACCAACTGTATCGAAGAACGCCAGAGCTCTGTCTCTCATAATGAATAAACAGCGCAAAAGACGAGGACGAAGAGTAACCAGGACGAGGCTACAGCTGTAAAAAAACACCAAATCAGGATTTCTGGACATATTCTGTGAAGACACACAAGCCTGGGGAACCTTTCAGAGCGATAATTTCTGAGTAGGGTTCATGGCAAAAAATCGTCTAAGCTACTTAAAAAAAAAAACGCTTGTCCTGTTTAATCTTTGTTCTCGTCTTTAGCGCTGTTTATTCATTATGTCACCGTACGAACTAGCCCAGATGTATCTTCTCTGTCTCTCCACGAACACAGTAACATCAACACTTAGCTTTACTTCGCATCCGGGCTGTGGACGAGGTCTATAGGCGATCGTTCGGATATATTTAAGGAGCGCTTCGGTAGCCTGTCGGGGGAGTGAGCGATTCTACGCACTACGTCAAACCTGCAGCAAGGGACAACGGGGCCGCCGAAACACCCTCTTCGGGGTCACCTCAACAGGTCACCGGAGATGGAGTGAAAGGGAAGCAGGGGTAGATATGCGGAAAGGAGGTCCGGTAGGAAGGGATAAAGCTGTGGCGAAAAGTGGGGGAGTGGACCAGAGAAAGGCAGCATTCAGGGCAAAAGTAAGCGAGAAGTTCTAGGCAACAATCACAAAAGCGAGGCCATTGGGGAAGAAGGGAGAGCAGATAGACGAGGATAAAAGGACAATATAAGGGAAGAGGACGGGAATATGAGTAGCAGCGGCGCTAAATATAGCGCTCTGTGCGGTGACCGCATCTCCAGGTCAAGTGGAGAGGAGACACAGGTAAGAGGGAGGAGAGAGCGAACGCCGACGCTGAGGGCGACTCGCGGGAAGCGGGGCAAGAGGGAACGCGTGCGCGGGAAAAAAGGGATGAAAAAGGCGCAGCCTATATATAGCCATCGTTTCGGTTTGACCGGGCAAGTTGATCACCGCTTCCTCCCTTCATTTCCGAGTGTGAATAGGGAGGTAGAAAGGGAACCGCAGAGCGAAAGGGAGGGGTGGCGTCTGGGGTTGTACAGAATGGGGAGGATTTTTTTCCCCCGCGATCCTTTACACCGCACGCTGCGTTGCTCAACGATCGCGCCCACGCGGGTCAATGAGCGGCACTCCCACTACTGCACCGCCTCCGCGCACATCCGGGCATCCACTCGTATAACACACAACAAACACGCCCGGTGCGCGCAAGCACGTATAGGCGCAGGGGAATTCGGGATGCCGGGGAATTCGGGACGCCATCACCTGAGCCCGTCGGCTCGGATGATGCTATTTATAAAGCTGTCATGGCTACGGCAGCGACGTCGGTGTCCGCTCGGAGAGACAGGCTCCCAAATTGACATGGACGCGGATTGGGCACCGCGCGGCTGCTATCGCTGGGTGGTCGGTCACACGTGGATGGCCCTCTCAGGGCCGAGGAAGAGATGTGATATCTATGGCTTCGATATGTCGGCAGAATATAAGAGAAAAGGGTGGTGGGAAAAGTGGGAAGATCTGGGCATAATAAAGGAGGAGATATTGGGAAATTGGGAGCAGGAAGGCATACGGGGAAGAACCTGATACGGGCGCGAATGGAGCCAGCTCTGATTGGTCTATAAGGGTTGGATTTCATACAGCGCTGGATAGAAGAGAAGGCTGCTTTTGAAGAGCTCTTCGCCGAAAGGCGCTACTTTACTTTCGTTCCAAAAGCACAATACCGGAACGTGGGGAAGAGAAACACACGTGCCATGCTAGTGGTATAATAATACTGAAGCTCGTGGGATTCACAGCTACCGGCGAAAAACAGAAGTGTCGTTGGGGAAAAAGACGCTCAGCTGTCTCTAAATGGTTACTGTACCTATACTCTCAAGCACCGCTTCACTGTCGAGGGGAGCTGGCAAAACAACAAAAATCAATAAAAGCTGCAATAGTAAAGAACGTGGTGGAGTTGAAAAGAAAACGACTAACACGCGCTAGGAAGACTTAGAATATAGGCATAAGGGGACAGGAAATCATGTAACGAAAACAACTGAGGTAAAAAAACACAGGAACACCGAATTCCATTAAATGGGGGGGGGGGGGGGGCTCGTTCGTCGAGGCACCATATGGATGCCTAAACCGCGCCCTACCTTGCACACATATATACAGCGAGGAGTGCTCGCCTTCTTTCTCGTCAGTCATTTCTCCGGCGCTGTGCACAAATGATAGTCCAAAAATTATTTTGCGTGCTCCTTGTAAGTGCCCCCTATATAAACGTGATTGCGTGTCCTGCAAGTCAAAAACACGTCCGGTAAGTGAATGATGTCATAATGCAGTAAACATCCTCACAAGCAAGTAGCCAGGAATTTTTTTTTTTCGTGAGGGTCCAAGGTAATTTCTTCTAGCTGGCTTTGGGCGGATTGCTGGTAGTTTGATGAGCACTTCCAAGTGAAAAAAAAGGGTGGAGGTGAACCTGACTTCGGTGCTCGGGGGGGGGGAGGGGTGGCTACCATCGACGTGGCTCGGTGTGGGTGGCTGCAGCTAGAAACTATGCCGTCGAGCAGCCGTTCCAGGGGAAAGTTCCCGGATTTCCGTCATCGTTCACTTTTCTTTGGTGCGCTACAATTCGGTTGTAACATGAATTTAGCCTCATTGTCTTTAGATTAGTGCTTCTTTGCGCTCAGAAGACAAGAACGTAGGGTACGTTGTGCATATAGACCTCCTGCATGTTTGTAAACAAACAAGGTGGCGCTGCAGTCGCTAGCGAGCTCGTGGTAGGCAAAAGGTCGGGGAGTGGCGTCGCGGATAGGCGTTGAGTACGGGTTTTCAAGGCTTGTAGGCGCGTTTCCAGTTTCTGCGAATCATAGCAATGGTCGATGCTTCCAACTTAGTAATTTGTTGAAGTACACGAGCTCGTGTTGGCCAAGTGCGGCCTATAAAGAGAAATTGTTTGCCACTGTATTGTATATATGGTTAGTAGTAAACATGTAGAAAGCGTTCCTGCCGTTTATTTATGCGCTAGGCATTGAATAAAACAAGTTTTGACACTCTGCACTAGCCGGAATGATTTTACTTCGGGACAATAGTGAGGGGAAGTGCTGGTCTTGTTTCGTCAGAGCAGACATGCGCTCATCGTCTGCTGACATACGTACGTGTCGCGCTGTGCGAAAAGTGGGGACAGCGTCGTGTCCCTGATCTCCTGTCTCGCTTAGCGCTGTTTTTAGCCGCATGACCACGCACCAGCCAGGCCGACTTGTCCTCTTGTTAAGCTGGTCGATTTGGTGAGAATTTTTTATTTCTAGAATTATTTTCTCTCCTAGCCCTGAAGTGTAGTTTCGTGACGAAAAATTATAGCAAAATATTGAGTACAAATTTATAAATTACGCTTTTTAGAATTGTGGTCGTCAAAAATGGTGAGGTAATTTCTTTGATTTCAGTGCCGCATTTCTTTGATCAATGCGAATGCGAAAATGCCATAAACAAGGGAATAAACTTTAAGGTTCGTTTTGTGACCTCTCACATTTTCTGCGACTGGACCACTCACCTTCGTAATTCGCATGAAAATCAAATGATTCCATTTGTCGCAAACTATTCCTGAGACGTTGAGCAGCGTAATAATTCTCTCGATTTTTTTCCCTACACGTGCAGTACTGTGTTAGTTATTTCTTGTAAGAAACGTTTTCATGTAACTATGCATGCATAAGTACTGATCATATAGAAAAAGAACTAATCGCGTCATCGTACAGAACAGGGCTTTATGTACATGCTGGCATAAAAAAACTGCGCACTATCTACTCAATTATTTGAGACCTTGGGGGGACTTGACGACGGTGTTAATTATAATTACCCAGAACTGCACCAGGTATAACTATAAATAAAAGGAATTACTGAAAATAGCGTAGGAATTTCATATTTGCACCGAGTTTAGTTACATATCGCATGCATGAATAACGAAAACACTTTTCATTGCCGCGTCCCCTCTCAATCTCTCCACGTGTCTGTTAGTAGCACGCCTGCGGCTGCTTCTTTCCAAACAAGCTTCGCGATCATGTACTACCTCATGAAACATGACACATGCATGATGCAATGAAAAAGCATATGGCGTTTACCACACTTAAGATACGCTATTCTAAGCACACCAACGCGACCGCGCAAGATTGACACAACTTACCAGACTTCTTTCTACTCGATTGAAATAATTACGTCGTCATATCAAGAAACAGTTTCAAGGAAATATTAAATGTCATAAAACGCGCCATTAAAACATTTTGTGCTATTAACAAAAAAACGCATTCCTTGGGGGCGAGTGAACCTGTCGGTGCCCCGTGCACTCCGGCTCAAGGTGATAAGTACGTGTTCAGCTGCATGTCTTTTTTTTTTCCTTGAGCAATTATCAGCCTACTATCCTGAAGTTCAGGTGAATGAACGCAGTAACTTGCATGCTATTAAGTGCATTGAGTGGCAGTGCCTATCGACTCCCAGACTTCGCGCTTTACTACCTTGGCCCAATGCCTGTTAGCCAGTTTCCGAATGCGGCATTTATGCGCGAGAAACCTATCGAGGCTAATTTAATATTTTTATGCTACTACGCGGATCCAGCAGTGACGCAGCTGGTCAATACATGCTGCTTCTGCAGTGAATAATAATTGGTTTTTTGGGTAAAGGAAATGGCGCAGTATCTGTCTCATATATCGTTGGACACCCGAACCGCGCCGTAAGGGAAGGGATAAAGGAGGGAGTGAAAGAAGAAAGGAAGAGGAGGTGCCGTAGTGGAGGGCTCCGGAATAATTTCGACCACCTGGGGATCTTTAACGTGCACTGACATCGCACAGCACACGGGCGCCTTAGCGTTTTTCCTCCATAAAAACGCAGCCGCCGTGGTCGGGTTCGAACCCGGGAACTCCAGATCAGTAGTCGAGCGCCCTAACCACTGAGCCACCGCGGTGACAGGCTTGAAGCAGCCGCCGGCAGCTGCGGTAGGCACGGGCAAGCGGAACCTGTTTTGCCTACCATGCGAAAGTCGCTGCTAACATCAGCGCCACCGCATCTTCGTGACGTCGCGGGGTGAAGGAGGTCCATAGACATTGACCGCGGGAGACGAGGACTTGCACGGCACTGCTTTCCCTAGGTTTTCCTGAAATGACGGGGTTCTGAAAGCGGCACGCACCTTTCTAGGGTTCAGGTTTCTAATTCCTTTGTATAACAGCAAATACCACACGAGAGCAACGCACACACACAAAAAAAATACGACCAAAAGATGAAACATGCGGTTACATGATTTGAAAAGCATAGTAGGCTCCAACCTACAAATTGTATTGTTTTCTGCTTTTCACGCGCCCATTCATGGTTTGCTGCATTCCTGTTGTATTGGAACGGTATCTTTCTTTTAATTATATATAATACAACGATGTTACTATTCCTTCACTTTTCGTTTGTTAACCTGCGCTAAAAACACTTTAAAATCCTTTATTAGCAACAGAAGACCGTATAAAATTACTGTATTGCTGTTACAGTTGGTTGTCACCGGTTCCCTGATCTCGTCAAGCTGTTCTTACAGCTTTTTGTCAAGGAGTCTGTCAGCACTGCGAACGTTGCAATAAATGAAACTTAAAAATGAAACTCAAAATGAAATGAAATGCAAAGTCCCGTCCAAGAGCATTCCTTTAGAAAAGCGTTAGTGATTCGAGTACCCCCGCTGACCTTTACGTGTACGTGTCGAATGCCCTCGTTAAACTGACGCGCAGTTGGACCGTACATAGATCTGAATGGTCCAAAGAGACAGAGGCACATTAAAGATGTCTCCCTCTCTCTGGACTGCGCCGATAAAAAGACACAACGTAACAGGAGAAATGGGGGGGGGGGGGGGATGCAAGACACCGGTGCGAAACGCCGCTCCAGCAAGCCAACTTGTTTTGCGTGTCCCGGCCCTCTCGCCAACAAGGGTCGTCGTCTGTCTCAGCTTTTTACGACGTTTGTTTCGCTACATATGCGTCGGTACTTGTGCTTCGCACGTGAGTGGCGTGAACGTCACACTAAGTAATCGCTAGGGTTGTCTTTCCTCCGCTTCCTCGGCTCAAATGGATAACATTTTCTTTGGACAGCGCGAGCGAACGGGGAGGAGTTTCAGGTTACAACGTGCGACTTAGAGGCCGTTATTTTGTCTCCGGGGGAAAAAGGCTCTTACGAGGCTGTCACCCTAGACTAAACAAGCGCGACGAGCAATAAAAGCCGCTCCGAATCAGCTTAAACCGGGGAAGAAACGGGACAATCTGGGTCGCCGGGTCGAGCTATTTTAGGGAAGCAGACAAGAGGAGGGAACGGCGGTGTGGGAAAAATAAAAAGAGAACGAAGAGCTGCGTAGGGAGGCGCATCCCAACGTCGGCACCGCCGCCTCCCGTCAGCTGCATACGAAGGAAATTTGGGAAGGAGGCGCGGGAGAACACAAGGGATATTGGGAAAGCGAACGCGGACTAGGGAGTCAGCGTCGCTCCCAGCGCACTCGCGCGCTAGTCTTCGCATTCTATTACTGCAAGGGCATCGCGGTGCAGAGGGTGATGGCGCTGCATAATAATAATAATAATAATAATAATAATTGGTTTTTAAGGGAAAGGAAATGGCGCAGTATCTGTCTCATATATCGTTGGGCACCTGAACCGCGCCGTAAGGGAAGGGAAAAAGGAGGGAGTGAAAGAAGAAAGGAAGAAGAGGTGCCGTAGTGGAGGGCTCCGGAATAATTTCGACCACCTGGGGATCTTTTACGTGCACTGACATCGCACAGCACACGGGCGCCTTAGCGTTTTTCCTCCATAAAAACGCAGCCGCGGTGGCTCAGTGGTTAGGGTGCTCGACTCCCATACACACGTACTCATTTTTAGAGTGTATACCGAGGATGCCGTGTGAGACAGGTTGCATTTAAAGGAAAAATGGGTTACAAATGGAACGAATAAAGCCCATTTACTGGTATTGCCTGCACGCGTCAGGCTTGTGTGTGCGACTGCTTCGATGCCGCCTGCCACCGAAATGCTTTGATGAAGCCGTTAATGGCAGACATACTTTGATACTGAGATTACGATCAGAGCAGCAACGCAAACTGGCATTCGGAGAAAACAGGCTTCATGTAATGCTGACGAGAACCTGCTAGAAAGTGCAATGATGATTCATGCGCACAAACGATTGCCCTCGAGGATGGGTGAAGGAAATGAAAAAGTGAGCAAAAACATTCATGCGGCTGAGAAGCTGTCGAATTTTCTTCGGTTGATCATTTAACAGAGAAATTAAGTATGAGACCTTCGTGCGGATGCTTCTATAAATACCACTTTCATACTTACACTAACTACTCGGAAGCTATGTGATATGTGTCCCCTGCTGCACTCAACAATGCGAAAGAACCAGAATAACAGAAAGTAGGTAAATGTGTGCCGTGCGTACCCTATCTCCGGTTGTGAGCAAATGTTCCCACAATTACATACTCGATGCCACAATCCCACGCAAGTGTGGACACGCGTGTGTGGGGGGTAACGCACACTACTGCACGCAACTACTGACGAAAGCTGCAGGCAAAGAAGCAGTGGTTCCCCGGCTAGAAGCGACTGGGGAAAAGACAATAGCGAGGGAGACCGCGGGTGGGTGAGGTGTAGATGTTGCGGAGCTAATGCGGCGATAGCTTCCGGGACACGGCGCCTGGGGTAGGAACCGGAAAAAGGAAGAGGAAGCGGCTAGCGCAGGGTGCTTACCGGCGCCTATATTTAGAAGCGCCGGGCCGCTAGGTCACCGAGTGGAGAGGAGGAATACCGCGACGCAAAGCGGGTAGAGAAAAAGAGAGGCTGACTGAGCAACGGGAGACGCCGAGGGAAACTGGGAGTCGGCGCAACAGGGAAATCGGGAAGAAGGAGCGGGGAAAACAAACGTTATAGGGACGTACACCACTGTCGCACAATGAAAGAAACAGTGCACCTATTTTGCACCGGATTCCCAAATTTCCAGGCTTGCGTCGATTTCGAGAAACAGAGCAATAAATGTGGCTTGACGAAACGGCAGCAAAAGAGGCAGATTGGAAAAACTAAATCAAGAGAACGGAGACGTTTTAGCACAGTCGTATACCGGTTTAGCGGAGGACTCCGATGAGTGGGGAGGGCGGGTCCTGCCGGGGCCACATCGCGTGCGCAGAAGACGTCCGGTAAAACGGTATACACATCTGCGCTAAAACATCTCCGGCATGCCAAAAGCCTCCAATAATGATCTCCCTGGCTTTCGGGCTAAAGGTCTCCCCCTTCCATCCCTTTCCCTCTCGCATCTCCTTTCATCCGCTGCTCCCCTTAGAAAATAGCCGGACACGCGTGGAGCAGTTTTATCCGACGATCATTTTAATGAGCATCGTTTGTCGATATTTCCTCTTTACAGAGAATTCGTCCTTCTGAAAAGTAACGACTACGCTAAACCCTCTAAAACCGAAAGGAGTAAAAAGGGGAGTAAGCTGTCCCTATAATGCACTCCCTTTGCGCGCTAAAGGACAGCTTATACTCCCTTTTTACTCCCACATAGGCGTATTCGTGTTTAGAGTGTATAGCTTCGTTCGCACATGCCAGCCGAGGCAGCTCAACGAAAAGATAACCAAGCGTATACGCAACACCCTGGCGGCATACCATTTACATCGTCGACGCACGAAGCTGAACATCTCTCTCTACCTTTTTTTTTTTGTAATACTTCGTCTAACACCGCACTCAACCCCCCCACCTCCCTACCAATTTATTTTCGGACTTGCAGCGCAAGCTTGGCGAATCCCGGCATTCATTAGCGCAGCTGCATGCCGCCCAATCTCTGGGCGCCTACGCACTATACAGAGCCCGCGTAGGTTAACGAAGGCGGATGCTCCCCTTTCGTCCACATACATAGGGGCGAGCAGAGCTCGACAAACAAGCGTGCAGGCTGGGAAGCAATTAAGAGCACCACTAGCGCGCGCGCACAGCGATCTCCTCACATCTCTCCCCCAGTATAGGGAAAAAAGGAAGGAGACAGGATGGCGAACGTGAAGGTAGAGCGCCCGATCCTTCCTTTTTCAAAAGCGGAGCCTAGAATGCCGTAGCGAAGGCAATGCGGCCCCTTCGAGGAATAAGGGATTAGCGCTTGTCTTAGCGAAGTCTTTCGAGCGCCCTCCTCCTCAAGCTCGGGGATTAATAGTTCCCCCTTGGGGATGTGGGGACGGCGACCCTCGAAGGCAAAGCCCAAAGCCCCAAGGTAAAAGCGGGAAGGAGTTGGGGGAGTGGAGGAATCTCGGGTGACGATGCAAATATAACGAATCGTGCGCTCGCCTACGCCCCGAATAAACTACGGGTGTAAAGCGGAACACGCGCGCGGAAATCCGGAAGAGGCGAGAGAAACTATAGTTCCGGTTTTGAAGGGGACGGGTTCACAGGCGAGCGGCGCGAGGAGATCGCATTTCGGGAACGTTCTCTGGATAAGGTCCAGCACTGTCTGCCTATGGACGGGGTTGAAACGTGACTGACATTTCAATCGTTCGCTCATTATTTCACTCTCCCATTCGTTAATTAATGAATGCGTTCACTCTACCACTCTCTTCCTCACTCTTTCACTACCTCTCTCACTCGTTCCTTTCTTTGCTAGCTAGTTCATTCATTCGTTCCCTCATTCCCTCTCTACTTCATTTTTTCATTCAAGCAACACCTAGAGCCCTCAGTCGATTATTACGGTAGGAGGGAGAAAAAAAAAATTAAGCACAGTATCAGTGGGCTGCTACCACGAAGCATTTTGTGATACTCGCACTCTCAATCCGTGCCCGTTTCATGTAGTTATGTCGAGTGCTTTGATTTCATTTGGTTGGTTACCCTGGCGCACCTGCTTTCACACAGTAATTTTTTGAGATCTACGTACTGTACATATAGATCATAAAACGTTGCGAATAAGCAAACTTAAAAACAGCTGCAAACTAATTCTAATATGACGTACTCCGAGGACATCGGGGATTGAATATTGTAACTTGGTGGTGACTACGCAGTGGATGATGGACGAACTGGCTGAAGTGGTTCCTAAATTAACTCTTTGTTGGGCTCACTTGCGCCCGCAAACGACTGAATAAATCGGCGGTGGTGATAGCAAAGAGCGTACTGGGTGGTCGTCCAGGGACAAAATCACCACTTCTCATGGCCCCGGTCAATTTAAAGCTGACAAAATTTCGAAATAAACCACGAAAAAACAACCACAAGAAACCTTAACCAACTTAGAAGCGGTTGTTCGTGGCTGTGATCATTCGAAATAAACCTGGTCGCATCTCGCGTCACAAAAACCAAAGTGATAAAGCCGGGTGCCGGCAGATTTGAGCATGAAACAAACAGTCAATGCTTCGCCGCAATATGATTTTTACTATTCACAAAATGTTGCATGGATAGGCGGAGTTCCCATCACTTGTGGATTCGCTACATCTATAAACATTGCAGCAGTAGGTATGCACACTTCCGCGACAATGCTGCCTCCACCTACTGATATTCTTCCCTGAAAAACGAGGAGTATGGCACCTGCAATCGCCAAGCACCTTGCCAACGCACGATATGCACGAAAGGCTGTAGACAAAGGCCATGAGAGACAGTGCAAAGATATCCAGAATCACCTCCGTTTTAGGCACCTTTCTCAAAGACTGACCGTTTCCAATACATCAGCCCTTACACGTGCAAATATTTGCTGGACTGGTCTTGCTAACAACACCGTTGATATCTGTGATCCCGCTACTTTAGAAGAAAAATGTGCCAGGACAAGAATTGGTAGTTTTTTCTTAACTGAAAAATTAAAGAGAAAGAAGAACAGCTCTCATTCTTATGTGTTTCATTCTTTTCGTTATGTCATTTAGGTACCAAATAATGGTGTTGAATTTGTATTCTACAAAGTCCACAAGCCCTCTGTTTGCGTGGGTAGGCCGCATTTACTTTTGACTGCTATGTAATAAATAAACGTTAATATTATTATTACTCCAGCGGGGAGCTGTGCAATACATTGACAAACAAGTAAACATCTAAGGCTCTCCCTCCAGACCAGAGTGAGACAGCACAAGCGGTTTTCCCTGCAGCACTCCGGACTGGTGCGGCACGGTCGTAGTACGAGCAGCCCGGGCAACAGGCTCCTACGCTGGAGCGGGCTGCCGGAGGATGCGGAGCACGCCAGCCAGAAAAAAAAAAAAAAAAGCGCCTTGTCCGCTCCCGCAGCCAACGGCGCGAGCAGCGACGCAGGACGGTGGCGCCACCCCTCGAGCTCTGAAGAGACTACTGCGCCCCCGTCCCTACTGCTGCCTTAAAACCGTGCAGTGCTCTCGACAATGGCGCTGTTGTCGGTTGGACGAGGAGGGGGACAATTTTCACGGAGTTGTCCGCACGTAAAAAGACCGTTATGGTATCTCCGGGGAATAAAAGAGTTGGCAAAGTCAACTGCAGTTGGTTACACAAGACAGCGAAGGAACCGGCTTCTACGAAGCGTCTCCAGATATGCCAAAACGGCCAAGAGTTCTGTGCGCTCGCGGCTACCGACCAGCTTGCACCAGGCTCAGCAATGTTGCACAGTTTAGAGTGAGAGTGTACAGGGCAAGGGAAAGAAGCAGCACTGGGCGCGGTTCGGGAGTCCACCGAGATATGTGAGACAGTTACTGCGTCATTTCCTTTATTCAAAAACCAATTTTTATGCCGCCATTGGCCCGCAGTATATTACATGACCACTTTGTCTCCCACTGTCTCAGCCCAGTAGTGCAGGGGGGGAGGTTTGGAGGAGGGTCATCACCCTTCTACAGTGAACGTGGCATATCCGTCGTGACCTTCAAAGTAGGGACGGGTATTCGTCGTGGGGTGGCGCGAAGGTGAAAAGACGAAGGCAGGGGGAGGGGGGTTGTCCAATAAATAAAACTAAAACTAACAATTAAAATGCAGTCGCCACAGCTTCACATACTACCTCACCAACGAGGTGGCCTAATATGTGCTTTTTTATCATGCAAACAAGCTTGTCAAGGTCTTACGGAAACGCTCGGAAAAGTTTCGGTCTTGGGAGAGCAATTCTGGGGCTGTGGCCGCTCTTCCCTACCCCTGGCACCGTCATTACTGCACTGAAATTTAAACGGAGTACCATATACAGCAGTGTATTCAGGGATCGCAGGTTCTGTCGTTAGCAAGGACAATGACGCGCTCTTAACAGGCACTGCTGCCCGTACAGGTTGAAATCACATGAAGACAATGATTATTCGATAAGCTATTTTCTCTCTCCCTCTATTTTCACTGTGTTTTTTTTGTACATGCCTGATTTCTTGATGCAAAAGAATAAACGGACTCTTTCTTGAGTGTGAACTAAGTGTTCCCATTTTTGTTCTTCGCTGCAGTAGTACCTTGTTCAGTGAGTGCGCATGCGCGCCAGAGCTCGCCCTAGTGCGTTTTCCTAACATGTCTTAACAGCAGACATCGCATGTGACTGCGTCCCAGTCAATGTCGGGCGCCAGGCTGAGCTTAGTTGTTTGACTACCAAACATGACATCCCAAAAAGGCCACCGCCAGCCATCCACAGGGGTGTTGAATCCGCCTTTTTCACATGAGCGCTCCTCCAGATTGGAGCTCGCATGCGCAGTTCCTGCTGGTGGCAGGTGCAAGCGACAGATGGCGTCAGCTGTCAAGTGCGCACTTGCCATTTCGTATTCGTAGTCGGCGCCTAGCTAGCAGAAGCGGATCGCGCCTGCGTCGCCCACGTGTCTTCGTTTTGAAACAGTTTTCTGTGTAGCTGACGCACTTTCGCGAACACCTCAAAGGCATCACATGTTATGAAAAAAAAAGCTGCTTCATATTATCCGGAAGCCAGCGCAGGCTCTCCGCGCTTCTTCATGGCACGGCGCTTCTTCATGACAGGGCTCCTGATGTCACAACCGGTAGAGAAAAGACAACTCAAACTCACCCTTCTCTTTCTTGCGGCCCCTGTTCTTGAATATGTTCATGGTGAACGCTGGGCGGGGACCGGCGCGGGCCTGCACACAGGAGACAGAGCGGACAGTTCAATGAACGGATGTGCCAACGAATCACTCAGGCTGAGCAATGCTGGCTATAACGGTGCAGAGATCGTTATCGTTATTTAACGAACCAAGCAGAATTCGCGGTTAGCGAGTAAACTCACGAACGGAAGGGAGCGGTCGATTGTGGGGCGTGCCGCACCCGTAGCGTGAACGTAAATGTTTAAACAAGCATTTAAACTATAATGTTACTAAATAATAGTAAAGTGGAGATAAAGAAGTGGCGTGAAAGGGCAGGATACGCAAAGTCGATGCAGCTCTCTTTTCTCTTCGTAGTATTTCAGCTCTGGTCTTTCTTCCAGGTTTGTCCCTACACTGAATAGTACTCTTACTTCAAATCTTGGCGACCTTGAGTATTTTGTGCTTCTTCATGAACATATTTCTGTTATTTAAAATTGTCACAAATTCCTCTCTTAGTGTGTATCGTGCGCCCCCCTTTTGCAAACACCCTTTCTACAGGGCCTTTAGGGCTGTTTTAAAAGTAAACAGAGCCAAAAATACTCACAGATGTGCACTCATTTTCATTCAGCCAATCAGTGTATCTCGCGGTAGTGTCCACTACCTCGATACTCCTCATATCAGTACGTAAAAGGTAAAATCCGCGGGCGGAAGTTAAAGAGATGAAAACTGTCATTACAGACAAAAAAAAAAGAAATGCCCAAAGAGCGGGAACTCTTTGCACAAGGGGCGTGGAGTATTCCCATGACGTCACCGGCGCCAATTTGTTATCGGGCGCGTAGCTTCAACCGTGCAGGCGAGAGCAGGAGGCGATTATCCCTTTGATCACGCGCATGGCCTTTCGCAGCGCTCCCCCCAAAACAAAATGGCGGCCACTGTGACGTCGGTCAGTACTTATGCTATCGAGAAATAACTATATCTCCGCCTAGGCGACGGCTTAAGGTCGCGACTCGACGTTCTCTTCATCCTCATTTCACTCTCGTCCTTATTTATTCATACAAGCGGTACAGGGCTCACACAAGGCGCAACTGATAATCGTCGCTGTCTTTCTAATATAAAAAAGCAAAATTAAAAAGCACAGGACAACAGCTGAACGAGTACTCCGGCGTGTTCGTAAAGCGTCTTTCGCATGCCACGTGTTTCCAAGGAGTTGGAGCAGCTGTTGTCTCATAAAACGAATGCACTCGCGCTCAGTATGACGTACGACGCTCAGTAGGACCGTCTTAAAGACGGTTTCAGTGTGGTTTGTCCTTCATAGCCAGCCGCTGTGGCTCAGTGGTTAGCGCGCTCGACCACTGATCCGGAGTTCCCGGGTTCGAACCCCACCGCGGCGGCTGCGTTTTTATGGAGGAAAAACGCTAAGGCGCCCGTGCGCTGTGCGATGTCAGTGGTCGAAATTATTCCGGAGCCCTCCACCACGGCACCTCTTTCTTCCTTTCTTCTTTCACTCCCTCCTTTATCCCTTCCCTTACGGCGCGGTTCAGGTGTCCAACGATATACGAGACAGATACTGCGCCATTTCCTTTCGTCAAAAACCAATTATTATTATTCTTCATAGCCAACCGATGCGCCGCAATAAGCTATACTCGCGGTAGACTTCCTGTGACACTGGAGCAGGGGCTAGACAGGAAAAGGAAGGAGGCGGGCTTTTGTCCCCGTGACGTGGGGAGTGGGCTACCTCAACCCTAGCGACCCAGCACAGTATCTCCAACTTCTCCTTTCACCCCTCCACGCCCCTATCCCGAACAATGGACAACCTATTCCCCACGGCATGGCGACAAAGGCCAGTCTCCTTCCCTTTCCTGCATAGTCTCTGCTGCATGGCCACAGAAAGTTGGCCGCGAGAATAGACGTGTAACTTGTCACCGCCAGCAAGCTGTTTGTGCATTGTGAAGGGGGCTCCAATCACGTCAAGCGTGTTCAATATAATGGTCAGCGCGACTGTACACGAGCTAGTCCGCATAGCATCCGTTTAAAGCGGCGTCTGCTTGCTAACTACGCCTTGATGCAGAATTTGCAGGGCACTGATATACTATTCCCAAAATGCATTGCTTGTGACCGGTTTGCACAGTGCATTCCATGCAACTTCGGCGATTCCCAAAATGCATTGCTTGTGACCGGTTTGCACGGTGCATTCCATGCAACTTCGGCGAAAGAAATGGCAGCAAATGCGCCTTTTCTCCTGACGATTTCTAGTTCGGGGAGGGAGTGGTCGCCCATTTAATTTATAAATCCGATCATGACGTCGAAGCGATGCTCACATGAATTTAATTTTTTTCGCCTCCCACCCCCTCACACACACGCGTGCGCGCGCGGTTTTAAGAGGTGGGGAACCAACAGTATGCATTCGTGACATGACTTCCGTTCATACAATATCAATGGCGAGCACGCATAGACGGGAGTTTTTTCGTACGACATACTACGCCGACGACGCTGGATTTACGAAACCCAGGAGAAACCTCCTCATTTAGGTTGTATTGTATTGTTTGCGTTGGAGCATGCACTCACTGAGGGTTAAGGTTATTACACCAAGCGGTCTCAGCACCACGTGCCTTACGCCATGTGCAGTATGCTAAGTGGAACGCAGCATAGCATCTTTACTTGCCGGAATGACGCACCCAATCGGGCGTTGCGCCGAAGGCACGTGACGCATAATAAACGAGGCAGGCTTGACAATGCCGCCACTCAAGAGGTCCTTCGTGCGTATGAAGACCCATGCAGAAAACCTCGGAGCAACCTGGTTATGACATACTATCTCTTCGGAAACGCGCGACGGCTGATGCTATTTTTGACGACGGAAGGAAAAGCGATGGAGCAATCGGCCGCCCGACAGCGTTCCGAACGCCGGGGAAAACCAACGGCACACCTCACATATAGAATGCGTTCCACGAATCGGTGACAAAACCGCCGCAAAATATTCTGTAACGTGTACCCGTCGCGTTGCCTCAGCAGCTGCTGCGCCGGCAGTCGCGGGTTCGGTGCTTGACGTGGCGACTGTTCTTTCATACATTTTTTTCTTAGTCCCAAAATAAATTTTGTGTTTTAATGGACCCGCCGCGGTGGCTCAGTGGTTAGGGCGCTCGACTACTGATCCGGAGTTCCCGGGTTCGAACCCGACCGCGGCGGCTGCGTTTTTATGGAGGAAAAACGCTAAGGCGCCCGTGTGCTGTGCGATGTCAGTGCACGTTAAAGATCCCCAGGTGGTCGAAATTATTCCGGAGCCCTCCACTACGGCACCTCCTCCTTCCTTTCTTCTTTCACTCCCTCCTTTATTCCTTCCTTTACGGCGCGGTTCAGGTGTCCAAAGATATATGAGACAGATACTGCGCCATTTCCTTTCCCCAAAAAACCAATTATTATTATTTTAATGGAGACGAAAGGCAAAAACGCTCGCGTTCACGCGTTGGTGCACGAGAAACAGCCCGAGATGGTCAAATTTAATCCGGTGCTTGCCATCCATTACGGCGTCCATTATCAGCCACTGTGTTGTTGTGCAGCAATGTAAATATCAATCAATCAATCAATCAAGCAATCAATCAATCAGGTAATGTTAGTCACACT
Source organism: Amblyomma americanum (assembly GCF_052857255.1). NCBI lineage: Eukaryota > Metazoa > Arthropoda > Arachnida > Ixodida > Ixodidae > Amblyomma > Amblyomma americanum. The sequence goes on along the minus strand of NC_135507.1, from coordinate 25,494,105 downwards.
CAATGAATCCTTGAACACGGCGGAGGTCTTAAATTACAATTCGAAGAATCTTGATTTAGTTTAGAAAGAATTTAAGGCAGAATTTGAAACAAGGTGAGAGTTCTGACATTTAAATTTAAATTATCTTCGATCGCTTTCTCCTTGCTTTCTTTTATCATCTTCCCGGGCTACTAGATAACAGATGTATTTAGTCTTACTCTTCATCTCCTTCTTGCCGGTTACACCGAACACAAGAAAAGCCCGAAAAGTTGTCCCAATAATTTTTTTTCTCATTTAAAAACCGGTTCACAGATTAATCCTCGAGAGAAAATTGCGTTGATGCGGCAGTCAGAAGAAAGTACCAGCCTTAACAATCGAAACAAGCGTGGAAATCACTTCGAGGGTGGCCGATTATTAATAGCCAACAACACTACGGGAATGAAATTCCCGAGAGTTTAGTTTACTGTTCCCTTATAAACAACATAATAATAATAATTGGTTTTCGGGCACAGGAAGTGGTGCAGTATGTCTCTCATATATCGTTGGACACCTGAACCGCGCCGTAAGGGAAAGGTAAAGGAGGGAGTGAAAGAAGTAAGGAAGGAAGAGGTGCCGTAGTGGCGGGCTCCGGAATAATTTCGGCCACCTGGGGATCTTTAACGTGCACTGACATCGCACAGCACACGGGCGCCTTAGCGTTTTTCCTCCATAAAGACGCACCCGAAACACGTTCGCGCATTCTGAACGGCGGACCTCCGGGGAAGCCCGTACTGAAGGACGGCTCTCGTCCGCGTTTGTCTTGCGCAGCTGCCGTCACAGGCTGCAGTGTGAGTGAAGGAGCCCCCCCGTGTATCTTCGAGAACGCAGCGGCGCTCTGCTCGAAACAAAGGGGGCCAAGATAAACAGCTCGGCAGTCAGAGACAAAGGGGACGTCGCTGCAGCCTCGTCAACGGGCACAGCGAGACGACGATACCCCCTCCCCCATCCTCCTCGCCTTCTGCTCAAGGTCACCCCCTTTCAAGACTCTTGAGTCGCGGGTACTCACGTTCGTTTCGTGGGCTGTCGAAGGAGCTTGAGCGGATACACGCTTATCTCGCGTATTCGACCGCCAGAAACAGAAAGGCCTGGAACGGACCCGCCGCGCACAGTGCGGAACGAAGCCGTGAGAAAGGTCGTGAAGGCAGGCGGGGTCCGCTACGGTTTAGTCTAAGAACGCGCTATCAATTGTATTTATTTTCTTAGAAGCACCCCTCTGCATCACGGGGGTATAATAATGAAGTCCTCTGAAGAAGGAAAAGCCGCTTCGTTTTTCAATTGAATCTGACTATAGCGAATATCCTTGGATGTTGTAGTAAATGAGGTGGTGCATGGTCAAATTTAATCCGGTGCTTGCCATCCATTACGGCGTCCACTATCAGCCACTGTGTTGTTGTGCGGCAATGTAAAGATCAATCGATCAATCAGTCAATCAATCGATCAATCAATCAGTCAATCAATAGATCAATCAATCAGTCGATGTCAGTCACAGTCAATGAATCCTTGAACACGGTAGAAAGGCTTGCAACGGACCCGCCGCCCACAGTGCGCAACGAAGCCGTGAGGATTCATTGCTTGTGACTGACATCGACTGATTGATTGATCGATTGATTGACTGACTGATTGATCGATTGATCTTTACATTGCTGCAAAACAACACAGTGGCTGATAGCGGACGCCGTAATGGATGGCAAGCACCGGATTAAATTTGACCATGCACCACCTCTTTTACTACGACATCCAAGTATATTCGCTATATAGTCAGATTCAATTAAAAAACGAAGCGGATTTTCCTTCTTCAAAGAATACCTTCCAGCCAATGGCGGCGGCTGATTGTCATGAACCACATAGTGT
>NC_135507.1:25479736-25487236 GCF_052857255.1 Amblyomma americanum | reverse complement strand
CGAATACGCCTATATGGGAGTAAGAGTGTGCGCTACAAAACAGCTTTACTACTTTTTACTCTTTTATTTTCAGAGTGCATAGCGGATTGCACATCGATGGTGTCTCCGTGGCTTTTTTTTTTTCTTTCGAAATGAAGAGGAGACGCCGACGATACAAATTTTTGGGTGCGCCAGAATAAAAGGGACGAAATCCAGCGGAATATAGAGGGGCGTGCAATGCGACTCGGCCGGAAATTGCTTCCGCCTCGCTTCCTCGTGAAATGGGGAAAAAATATCCCAGAAATAGCCGAGAAAGCTTCCTTTCGCCCCACGCATGACCCGCGCCGCAAAATCGGGACAGTTTTCGCGCCTCAATCGGCGGCGAACTATCGCCCTAAGTAAAGCCGAATCCTTCGCTGGAGCGTGGTGGTCATCCTATAGGATGCTTGCTTCATTCCTGAATACATCTTCGCGGTAACATGTTGAAGTGGTAGGAGCAAATGATCGAACAAGCCTGTTTACTGCGGCCTTCGCATCGCTGCGGTATCGAGAACGAAACAGTGAATGAGCGTTGAAAGTATGGACAAGCAAGTGAGTGTGAGTGAGTGTCAGTGCGAGCATGAGCGTTAGTGCGAGCGTGAGTGAGTGAATGTGATTGTGAGTGACTGAGCGTGAGTGAATGAGTGAGTTGAGTGTGAGCATGAGTGTGAGAGTGTTAGTGCGAGCGTGAGTGAGTGAATGTGATTGTGAGTGAGCGAGAGGTGAATTAGCGAGTTCAGTGAGGGAGGAAATGTGAGCGTGAGTGAGTGAATGTGAGTGTAAGCGCAAGTGTGAGCGTGAGTGTGAGTGTAAATGTGGGTGTAAGCGTGAGTGAGTGAATGGGAGTGCGCGAGAGGGAGTGATGAATGTTAGTGTGAGCGTGAGTAGATAGTGAGTGAGTGAATGTGAATGTGAGTTAGTGTAAGTGTGAAAGCGAGTGAGTTAGCGAGCAAACAAGAACACAGAGAACGAATGCTGACGGAATTTATCTTACACCTGTACACCGACTCCGGCCCGCCTAACGCACGAGCAGTATGAACCAGGCCTTATTTGAGCGAGAAACCCAAGTCAGCTTCTTCACAGAAACTCTAAGCTTCATATTCTGCATCTCATCTCAGTAAGCGCGGGATCTCGAATGCCTCCTTTAAAAAGACCTTCGTACGAAGCACAGCCGGAAAGGCAAAAGCGTACTCATTTCATTCGGACAGACGCACAGCGTTCCAAATCATTTTAAACCAGCTCAAACTCATCTGTCTCGGCATGTGTGAGCAATACGAACAAAACAGTTTTCAATTTGCCAAGCGTCCGGTGCCAGCCTTCGCTGTGCGTTTCTGCGCAGACCCATGGTCTCCAGTATAGGAGACCACTGATGGAGACGACGGCTTAGTCGCTTCCATGCGATAAGAGGAAGTCATAAGCCAGTCGGGTTTCTAAAGTGCGTGCTTGAGCGGCCATTGCAAAACGCCGAGCTATTATTGTCTCCGCCCGGGTTCTAAACCTAATCGGATTGCCAAGCAGCGCGGGAATGCGAGACAAATGGGATCGATCGACCAGCCGACCGCCCGATCGGCACGGAGACAAAGCCGAAAGCTAACGGCTGAAGAAAAAATAAGCTACGGGCTCGGATGTTGCCTAATAATACGTGCCGCAAGCGGACGTGCGCTCCAAAGGTAGGCAGGGAAATTGATACCCCGAGTTTCGTCCAAGTATTCTATTCGTGCGGGTGCGTTCAGATGGAATGCTTCCGAGCAGGCTTCGCTACCCGATCGCGGGAGTTAGAATCAACAAAAAGACAGGCATAAAGATGTGAAGCTCGTTTGTTTTTCTTTTTGACGTAATGCCGACAGAGCCATGTCCGAAAGCGACAGATTTATGTAAAAAAAAACGACAGAACTATGTAAAAAATACGACAAAATATTTTGCCGTTTTGTCGTAACGACATATTTTTCTGTTCCTGTCATAACGGAAGATTTTTCTGTTGTTTTACAGTATTTCTCTGTAGCAGTGTACTTTTTCTCTAGTAACTACACAGAATTCTGTTCTTACTACAAGAATTTCTCTTATTACAACAACTCCCTAGGCAAAAAAATTACAGAAAATGCGTTGTTACGACAGAAACTTTTCAGTCGTGTTTTTTGATCGGGATGTGCACGTACAACCTGCTGCTGTTGTTGGCTCTGTTCCCAGGGTTTCAGCTACACCGAACGCTGCCTTACAATATTTTTTTCCGAGCTGTCTTCGTATTTTTTCCTTTAAACAAAACGACGTTGGCAAGGGGTTCACGTCACGTTAGGTTAACTACTCGTGTCACTTCAATTGCACGCAGCGCAAAAAACGCAATCGGTTTTCAAGCTACACACGTGGCGTTCAGTGTAGGCGTACAGCTGCCGCGGGTTAGTCGATCGTCGGCGTGGAAACAAGCGATCCTAGTCGAGAACAAAAAAAAACATAACCGAGTCCAGAATACGACAAAATATTTTGTAGTTTTGTCGTAACGAGTGATTTTCCTGCAGTTTCGTTGTATTTTTCTGTAGCACTGTAGTTGTTTTTCTGCCGTACCTTTCTCTAGTCTGTAGTACTTTTCTGCAATAACTACACAAAATTCTGTTGTTACTACAAAGTTTCTGTTGTTACTAGAAGCGTTTGGTGAAAATAAAAATTCTCTATATAATAATTTTCTCGGGAATAAATGCGTATTTTTCTCTCGGACAAACATCAGCACACCCGGAAGGAGCGACATAATCGATTTTTACAAAGAATAAAAATTCAACTGAGTTGTCTCAGCACACGGGCGGCGTCTTTGTGCTTCGCCACCATCAAAATGCTGTCGCTCTGTACGGCAGGGACCGAACCCGCGACCTCCGGCTATGCGGCAGCACTCCATCCACTGAGCAACCACTGCGGGTATATTTTATATATTCGGCTGTTCACTGAATTTTAAAAAAATGTGCCCAGCCTTCTGCGGCACAAGGAACCGAGCTTTACGAAATGACGCCGTTCGCTGCATTTTGGCTAAACTGATGCGTTGATGGTTTATTACTACTTCTCTGTCAAGAAAAAACAAAGCACAGCAGAAAAATTTCTGTCGTCACAACGAGTAATCAACAGCAAAATTTCGGCATTAACAACATAATTTTATGTAGTACTGTCCTGTGCCTACACTCTAAACAGAGAGAAGTAACAAGGGGGCAGGCTGCCCTCTAGCGCACACTTTCTCATAAATGGGCGGGCGCTAGGGGCGGGCGCTAGAGGACAACTTACTCCCTTTTTTACTCCCTTATAGGTGTATTCATGTTTAGAGTGTATAGTCGTAGCGACACAGCTACAGAACATTACTGCAGTACTATAGAAAAATACTACAATCCTATAGGATAATATGTCGTTATGACAGAACGACAAAACAATTTGTCGTATTTTTGTTCCAAGTTTCTGTCGTTTCTTTCGACTGGGCACTGCTACTAGTAGTAGCACAGTAGCAGCAGTAGTAAGAAAGTGAGTTCTGTATTATAATGCGCATTTTAGCAAGACAGGGAAGGAAAAAGAAGAAAAAGGGATGTTTAACCAGTCAATGCCCGACTAGCAACCCAGCACGCGGTGAAGGGAAAGACAGACCCGAGAGTTGAGTTCAGTTCGTTAGTATGGAACGCCGTGTCCTCCTTTTGTCTGTAACAACAAAGGCCGCCCACGGGCAGGCCACAGTCTGGCGCGAAAGCCCGTGTCTCGTAAATATTTGAGCAGCTAGGCAAACCTACTTAAAACTGCACGAAGCAAAGCACTATATAGCCCTCCAGCGGCGTGCTCCTGCTTAACACCGGTTTGAACTGGAACACTAATGGTCTCAGGGGCAACGCACGTTGGATGCATCATAAAGCACAGTGCACACATGCAGCTTGCGTGGTGCATGCAACTAGACTCCGTCGAAAAGCAGCCCCGCATTACCAGGAATCCGGGAGAGCTTCCAGCCAGCGCCGCTAAGCCTAGCGACCAGCACGTTCTGTTCTGCAGCCGCTCCCCTTACAAAAATGGTCTCTAGACAGTCTATAGACTACTTAGAGACTCTATTACCTTCCTATAGATATTTATTTTTGTCTATTCATAGTCTACAGACTGTCTATAGAAAAAAAGTCTACTAAAAATGTATGGCTATAAATCTATAGATTGTCGATACACTGTCTATATATAGGATTTGTACTGCCTATCGACCTTTCTCAAGGGTTTGTTTATAGAGAGTCTATAGACCTTATATACAGAAGTCTATGATCCGTCCATAGACTGTTCAAAGAAATTTTTCTAAGGGTCGTTCACTAATTATCTTTTTTCTTACGTCACAGATGATATGAATGCGTTATTTTTGTATTTTGAAAGCCATGCGCCGCGTGGTGGCAGCCAAGGCAACTATAGTCGGATATAATTCAAGAAAAAAGCGGCTTTTCTCCGGGAAATGACCCTCCTTCCAGCCAATGGCGCCGGCCGATTCTCATGGACCTGCTAGCTTGACAATGCAGAGGGTGGCACATTGTCGAGGATAGTTCCCTCCTTGCACTGCCACGCCACTCGATGCATTGTGCGGCTACTCACGCTATAGCAGGTTTGATGTGAACCTGCCGACGCCATTGGCTGGAAGGGGGTCCTTTGACGGGGAAAAGCCGCTTTTTCTTGATTTGAATCCGCCTATAGAAGCGCTTGCCACGAACTGCTGGTGATGGCAGCAGCTTGGACAGCGCTCACCGCGGGCGCCAATAAACCACAGATACGCTGATATGAGGCGAGGGCAAAAGAGTGGAATCGAAGAGGGATAGTGATGCAGCAACAGCTTGGACAGCGCTCACCGCGGGCGCCAATAAACCACAGATACGCTGATATGAGGCGAGGGCGAAAGAGTGGAATCGAAGAGGGATAGTGATGCAGCAACAGCTTGGACAGCGCTCACCGCGGGCGCCAACAAACCACAGATACGCCGATATGGGACGAGGGCAAAAGAGTGGAATCGAAGAGGGATAGTGATGCAGCGGCGTGAGTAGTTCGTTTCGAAAGGCAGAACCGGAAACGTACACATCTCGCGCAATATAAATATGACGGGTGTTTGAGCGAATGCCTTTCATAGTTATTAAATAAAGCGTTTTGGGGGCAAAAGTGCGGTTCCTAATAAGGGACTAATCACTTCCTCGTACCGCAGGTTCGATCCCTGGACGAGGTCGAATTTTATTTCAGCCCCGAAATTTCGCTGAAAGTTGTACAGTTCTCCTGTGCAGCCGTATGACTGCGCTTAATCTATCCACCCTGGGGGATTCCCCTCAACATTATGTGCGGTTTCTTCGGCAGTGACGGACGTCAGGACAAAAGTTATAGTTACCCGCTGAACTAAGCAATAATAACTGAAATTTAATTAAAGATTTGCAGCTCGTTGTTAGTAATGATGTCGAACCCGGATATATCGAACCCGAAGAGGATCGCGATGTAGTTCGGTATATCGATGATTCGATATATAAAAATGGCAGTAGATAATCTCATCTGTAACCCTGAGGCAAGAATATGCTGCACCAATGCTCCCCTACAAAAATGTCTATCGACAGTCTATGGACTGTACATAGACTTTTGTCAATTACGTTTACAGAATTTCTATAGACAAATCCTATTGACTAGCCTACAGACAACACGAATCCTGTAGATAGTCTATAGATTTATGGCCATAAAATTTTAGTGTACTTCTTTCTATGACAGTCTGTACACTATGAATAAACGAAAGAAAATATCCATAAGAAGTCAATAGAATCATAAGAAGTCTATAAACAGTCTATAGACCATTTTACAAGGGCTAGACGCGTTTCTTGCAGAGACGTGCCGCTCGCCGCCGTCCTGGCAACGCACCGCTCACTACCCGCTTTCAGGTCTAACCTGCTTCGCATCGCAACCGCTGCGGACTGCCTATCGTAAGATATCTAATCCAGTTGCCAGTACACTATAAATAGAACAATCGCTCATTAGAATTCAAGTCCAGCTGGTTTCCGCAACGCCTTCGGCAGCGAAGGACGCCACACGGAGACCGCCGCTAGTCTTTAGTTAGGTTGGTTTCACCGCATGGCGGCAATGTGGCGTGGATAATGAGTACATGAGACCGCAGGCCACCCTGAACCACATTCCACACTTACCTCGTCACGCGGAACCGACCCACGAGGAACGAAAAGTGCGGAGGAAAGTGCGGAGCGTTAGGAGCGCAACACGCAGGCGCACGGCGCGTAGTTCGATATATCGAAAGGCCGGAGAAATTGTAGTTCGGTATAGAACGAGACTTTCCCATATGTTCACGCAGGATTTTTATGAGGATAATTTGTTTGTTCGATATGGCCAATAATTTGAAATATCCTCGTTCGATATATCTGGGCTCCACTGTAACCAGGTGAAGTTCATCGTTTCCAACAAAACGACTCTTTTCAAGCTGCGGAGCAAGGAATTCTGCCTCTACGGGCACGTTAAACTGAAGAAAGGCGGATTTTTTTAATGCATCTAAAAACTCATGCCGCCTTAGAGACGCCCAGCTACAAATCTCAAATTTCAGTGAAGCGCGCACAGCTGCAAAAGTCAAACAGTAAACTATCATATTTTGGTTAGTCGCCTCACTGTGACCTCTCTGCCATTTCCTGATGGCTCTTGTTAGTACGTGTCAGAGTGTTTATTTGGTGATTTTTAGATGTTTTACTTTTTTTGCGATGTTTCTTACGTTTTTTTTCTTTTTAAGCATGCTAGGCGGAAAGTCAAGACAGTGTACCATCCGGGCGAAGATTGGAAGAAAGAAAGAATTATTATTATTATCTTTTTTTTCGGGGGGGGGGGGGGGGGGGATAGCAAGAGAGCTTTTTCAAAAAGCGAACGGAAAGTTAAAAAAAAAATCTGCCCCCAAGGCTTAGCGCGACAAGACGCCGCGACCGATTCGCGAAGAATACAAGGTTGCTTCTTTGTATGCATCTGCGGAGAGGTCGTGGCATTCTATTCGGCTGTCACGAAATGACGTCCGAAGCAGCCGCCACGCACAGGCGGCCTCTTTCGAGAAGCACGCGACAATGGGAGAAGCGCTGCAGGCTTATAGGAAAAGGCCTCCTCCCTTATAGGTCGGCATTCTTGGCCCTATACGGCAACATCAGCCTTCGCGTCGGCGCCTTGTTTAAGCAACCCTTTTCATGCCCACACGCTAGTCGCTTTTGATTCACGTCGTTATGATTTCGAGTCGTGCGCAGAACTGTCTTGAACGCTTGGTCGAACCCGCCGCGGTGGCTCAGTGGTTAGAGTGCTCGACTACTGATCCGGAGTTCCCGGGTTCGAACCCGACCGCGCCGGCTGCGTTTTTATGGAGGAAAAACGCTAAGGCGCCCCTGTGCTGTGCGATGTCAGTCCACGTTAAAGATCCCCAGGTGGTCGAAATTATTCCGGAGCCCTCCACTACGGCACCTCCCTCTTTCTTTCTTCTTTCACTCCCTCCTTTATCCC
>NC_135507.1:24783463-24788230 GCF_052857255.1 Amblyomma americanum | reverse complement strand
AATGTCAGTGCATACACTGGCGAATGACCTGAAACGCTGATTTCGGAAATTTGATCGGTCTTGTGTTTTAGTTTCTGTGAAACGAAGAAATTCGCGCAAAGTTGGAGCCATCATTCGCGGAGCTGCTTGAGTCGATTTTCTAGTGAACAGATGCGAATCATCAACCAATCGAGTGGCACTCTCAGTCACGCCCGTAGCCAGAAATTTTTGCCGAGAGAGGTCCGAAGCATTTTTATAGGGCGAAGCACGGAGAGGGGGTGGGGGGGGGGGCGGCATAGCCCATGCCTACGAGGGGGGGGGGGGGGGGGGGCTATCTGCGTGCCGGCTCTTAGTAAAAATAAACACATCTAAGGCGTCACTTTGACTAGGCAGTTTACATCGTTCCTTGAACGCCTGATATGAAGAAATTTGTCAAAGGCCGGAAAAATCCGCGAAGGCAAAAGTAAAAACAAATAAAGAAACCAAACAAAACACTCACGAGCCTCATCGCCGCTGGCCCTTCAACCATCGCTAGCGACGCAACGCGCTCCCGATCCGTCGACAGACAGGTGTGAAGGCTGATGAGAGTAGTTCAAGACTTCCACACTGGCGACGCCTCTCGGCCACAAACGACGAGAAGCGCCAACGAAAAGAAAAACCAACTACAAAGAAAACAGGAGAGCCGCCGCTGAGGGAAAGGGCTGCGGCCTTCTGGGTCATCAGCTGGGCACTTCCCCCGTCGTAAAAACCGGCTTGTCAAACCTGGCTGACGCAGTCCATCATGCGCACTGCGTGCAGCGCGACTCTGTGTGAGAGGAACTTGGTCAGGAGCATGCAGCCGGCGCTTTGCAACATGGCTCCCACGACACATATGTGCGACATTTAAAGTCCCACTACGCAATAATTCTCTCTCGCTCGCTCTTTCCACACCGCGCCTCCTGTACGGGCGAATCCTGTCGCGCTGGAACAACAGACGACTTATCTGCACCGCTAGAGAGAACGAAGACAAGTGAAAAGAAAGAGGGCTGTTCCGCGAAGCATAGCCGTCTGCTCGTGCACTCCATGCGTTGTATGCAGCGGCCAGACAAACACTATCTCCCCGGTGTTCGCTTGCAGTCGCGGCAGAGAACAGAATAAACAAAAGAAGCAGACGGCTGCACGCGTATCGGTTGTAATTGTTTCACGAAGAGTGCGCCTCGCTCGCGCAGAGCTCCGGTTTCTTTATTCCGTCCGTCTTTGGCCGTGAAGCCGTGAAGGGCACGCGCAAGGCGTGTGCGCTGCAGAATGCGACGACGTCTTGCAACGAACGCGTAAGTTTTTATGCATAATTCTACAGCTCGAACACAGCAGATGACACCTGGCTTCGCTGTTAATGTGTCAATACAGATGTATATATACAGGAACGGCACGTTTCTTGGGCCTCTTTGATTATGGTGAGCTGGTGCTTCCAGTTGTTCCCGACTACAGCCGAGCACTTCAGGGAGGGGTTGTTAAAGGAAGGGGATGGCCGAGCTCGCACATAATTTGTTTGTCAAAGTTGCAGCCGGTAGAACAGTTAGCTGGGGCTTGCTCCGGACTAAAAGCAATCCGCGTCATGGTATGCCGTAACGTATAAAGCTCCCAAGTTTTCTAGTGGCTACCCAATAACACTGTTGCCCATAAGGTCTGAGCTATGAGCTATGATCAGAAGTCTTCAGGCCAAAGGGCTTCGAGCCGTCCAGTTGGGCAGTTACGGTACACCAGATGCAGGAACACTCCCGAGGGGTAGCAAGACTTTTCTTCAAACTCCTCTAACCTTTCTAGCTTCGTGGAAACCGGGCAGACTCGACAGTGCGCCTCAGAAGCTAAATATATGAGCAAAGAACTTAGCGTTAAAACAACACGTCGAATAAAATTAAAGGGGACACTTAATGAACGCCGCCTTAAGGGTATAACGCGATACCGTTAGTGGGTGAATGCCCATGCACGCGGAATTCGTAACTATCTGCTTATATGTTCATAGATCGCCGGAAGTCCTCATACCACTCCTGGAGCATTAGTGCAAAGGTTAAGCGATGCTCCACTGCACGGCAGGTTTCATCATACACAGCCACCGGTGGCGCTTGTGAGACACATGCTCCTTCACCAACTAATTCATGGAAAATTAGGCAGTTCTCCAGTCCCCTATGTGCAGTTTTCAGAAACTCGTAGAACTCGTCGTCATCATAATCACACTTTAACACCATACTTCGCGCATACTAACGCTTTTAAATTTTCTTTTTTTTTCGCGAACGATTGACAAATGGAACGCCCTGCCTCTACGAGTTATATCGGCTGCTGATTTTGACAAAGCACACTGTGAAATATTTTAGATATATGTACTACATTAGACAATTTTATTGTTCTGCGTTTTACGATGTAGCGGCTCTTGTACTGAGTGAAAGTAGTTTTGTGCCCTCCTTGCCTGGGCTCAAATGAAGGTCTGCAGTATTGTGGGAATAAATATAGATAAATAGATAAATAAATAAAAAAAGTTTAACTTCCAATCAATAATTTAACTGTAACCTGCCACTGTGAGCATGATAGATTCCGTTCGCGTGGACCGGGCGCAACATTCGCACGAGCTACTCAGCAATGCAGAGGCCGCGTTCAGGCTGTGACCAGCAACCACACGTTTCTTTGAAGATCGCCATGTCCTGACCATGGACACGCGGGGCCTAGACTCTGTTGCGACAACGTTGGTTGCCTGCTGGTATCTGTAAGTCTGGACCCCCAATGAAACCAAGCGGCCAACCTGGACTGCACCGCAGCCAACGGCAAGCAGTTCGCTCAAAATCCGATGGGCGGGTTGTGACATGGCGTCACAAGGTCACGTGACCTAGGTGGCAGCTGGGCCACCTGCTTCTCTACGGGACATTTCTCTCATGCCGCAATTGACGATGACAACGCAGGGTGTTCCGTTACAATGGACTCTTAAAGCTATCGCGTTAAAAAGGCGGAGACAGGACAGCGCTACTATAGCGTCGTCCTGTTGTCAGCAGGAGGAGGCCGGATTCTTTATTTAAAAGCAGACTCGTTTGTCATGACTTTACGATGGTTCTATGAGGATCTGCAGAGTGTGGACGGTCGTTCTTGCCGCGTCTCGACTCGGCCTAGTCTCTCGTCTTCCAATGTTCTCGCTTGAAGCATGCTATTTTCGAAGCGGGTTGGTCGGCGACTTATGTCCTGGCATGCTCCTCGCTCGTCGCTCGCGGGATGCGGAGGCTTGATGAGTTGTGAGGTTCATAGTCCGAATGCAGGCGCGGGCGCACCTCATGATCGCGTGGCTTGTGGTCAGGAGCATCGAGTATCCTAGTCAGCGGCGGGGTCCACGCGTCTCTGAGTTATGATAGGACGAATGAATGTGCAGCTGATCCCCAGTCTGCGTAGCTCGAACTTTGGATCCTTCGTGTTTAGCGGCTCCCTTTCCATAAGCTGTTAACCTTGAAGCCTTTAGCTCGGAGGTCGATGTCTCCTCTTTCATGCCTTGTTCCACGCGGCGCTCATGGCGTGATCCGGAGAGAGTCGGGTGCCGGTAAAGATGCGGGTCATTACCTACTTGGCCTATTAACGCTACATACTTCGTTTAAATAGCGTCTGGTCAACTGGCGACCCAGTCTACTTTGTGAACGTCCAGAAGTTAAACGATGTAGCTTGAAGACTTTCAAACAAGCCTGTACAATGCGATCCGATAGCGACTGCTCGGTGGTCACGTGGTTTTGGTGGTTCCAGAGCAAGAACTTCGTTCTTTCGTGTCAATCCTTTATTTTCATGTCACTGGACGCCGGTCCTTCTGTGGCGAGTGCTCTGCGAGAACTTGAAGTGCGCGAGATTCCGCGAGAACTTCGAGACAAAGTGTCAAGGCCACCCCCAGTGTGGTCAAGTAACATTTCACGACTCCTAGTAAATGCAGGCCGCCAGGTCGGCTGTTCAGCACACTGAGAAAAGCGAAGCAGACAAGATATGTTTTATCCACAAAGGCGCTGAGCGGCTGCGCGGTTATCAGGAGCCCCAGGGAAGGGCAGCATGCTTATCAGGGGGGAGTAATGGTGAGCATGTCGTAAACATCAAGTTTGCTTATGAATGAGGGAAAGAGTGAGTGAGAACAATAGCTGTACTGCTCTCGTCAGTCCCCATGAGTCTGGCTTTTGCATAACTAGAATCCGCCGAAGCTGGGAAACTTGGGGGAAGTCCGGAGCAGATGGGATTGAAACGTGATTGTCCTTCCATTAACTATTATTCGTTTCTGCTTTTGTAGCGATAGCTACATTACGGTAGCATTCCGAGCCTTCGGCTTGCCGGCGCCGTGGCGGTGGCGGCGCTGCCACCCTGTGGCTGGGCCGCCCCGCTGTCACGTGGTTGGTCACGTGACGCGGAGCAGCTGCCGGCGGCGCGGCGCTGTGTCTGACCACTCGGCCAGCTGTAGCTATCGCGTCCCTCCAGGTTTCACCAGAACTAAACCATCGCCAATTTTTTTTAACATCATCCGCCGGGCCGACGGGCTGACCAAGGTGGTAATGGCGGCGCGGCGGTGCCTGAATTAACCATCGAAGAAGGTTTGGTTTAGTTTGGTTAATGAGGTTTAACGTTCCAAAGCGACTGAGGCTATGAGGGACGCCGCAGTGAAGGGCTCCGGAAATTTCGACCACCTGGGGTTCTTTAACGTGCACTGACGTCGCACAGCACACGGGCCTCTAGAATTTCGCCTCCATCGAAATTGGAGCGCCGCGGCCGGGATCGAACCCGCGTCTTTCGGGTCAGCAGCAGAGC